>NW_007377902.1:43981-194755 GCF_000475195.1 Diaphorina citri | reverse complement strand
TGAATTTTAAAAATTGCCGCCGGGACAGCTATCTCACGTCGTCCGAGCTCATCTCAGCCCTGTTCATAAACACACCCATAAACACAGCCACAGAGAAATAAAAAGGAAAAAAAAGCACGCTGTTTTTAAAACCGCGAAATTTTGAAATCTTACGATTTTGTGAATTTTGTCCAAAAAACTAAAAGAGGAAAAATCACTGGAATCTTTTAAAACTGGTGAAAATTAATATAAAATCACTGAAATCAGTTATCAGAGGACAAAATGGTAAAATTAACAGCGGATCTAATTGTTCAGTGCATGCAGTATACCAATCCAGTCAAAGATCGAGAGTTGGATTTACGAGGTAAGTGGATCCCTGGTTTCTAGATCATCCATGGTAATATCCTATGGGAAAGAGTTTAGGATAATGATATCTGCATAGAGTACAAAGTTTGTTTTATTTTTCATTTCAGGATATAAAATCCCAGTCATTGAGAACATGGGAGCTACACTGGATCAATTTGACACCATAGACTTTTCCAACAACGACATTAGAAAAATTGATGGGTTTCCTCTGTTAAAACGGCTCAGTTGTTTGTTTTTCAATAACAATAGGATTGTGTAAGTATTTCATCTGTTATTTATGATGTCAATAGGGACCACAAAATGAAGTATAGAAGTATGTACCTTTGCAGAATAGTAAAAAAGTCTTGTACCTACCTTCTCAAAATTTGCCCACTAGGTTTTTTTTTATGCTGGGTCCAAAGTAAGCAAACATTGTTGTAGGTACTCAATGGCTAGAAAACATTACAAAAAGCTGCAGAACATCTATTTTGGTTATCCAACATTACCCTAAACCCTTAAAAATTTAACATGTCAGTTAACAAAGGTAGATAACCCTAGGTTAGGCACCAAAATGCTCAATTGGTGTGGATTTAGCACTAGAAAAATGGAAATTAAAGTTGTTATTCTGGGAGAATATGCCCTAATAGTCTCCGCTTTGTATGTTCTTGGGTAACAGCTATTTTTATCATGAGATAGCAGATTTAAATCTAGTTGACATGGCTCATGTTTTACTTCCTTATATTTCTTACAGGAGGATAGCTGAAAATTTACAGGAAAACCTGCCTAACCTAGAAACCCTAATTCTTACTGGCAACAATATTCAAGAACTAGGAGATTTGGACCCTTTGTCTACTTTGCCCAAACTGAAAACACTGTGTCTCCTTCACAACCCTGTTATTAACAGACCACACTACAGACTCTATGTAGCATTCAAACTCCCTCAGGTCAAACTGCTGGACTTTTCTAAAGTCAAGCTGAAGGTAGGTTCCTTTCAAATGAAAGTAGAATCTCAATTATTTCAACTCCAAAATCTATCAAAGGATATCTTATCAGAGGAAAAAATCATAAAAAGTGATATCATTTCAACCTCAACCATTTCAACTATTAGTTGAAAAAAATAAAGGTTAGTTAGTTGAAATAATCAATGTTCTACTATACTTACTTAAGTAATGAAAAAATATGTGGGGGGATATTAGTATATTCCTTACTATAGCTGAATTTCGAATGAGGTATTCAATGTGTTTTATAAAATATATAATCTTTCAGGAAAAGCAAGAAGCTGCTGCACTATTCAAAAGTAAAAAAGGCAAGGAGTTGCAGAAGGCCTCCCTCGCCCTTTTCTCCCCCTCACTTCCCTTCTCTCAACTCTTTGCCTAAGTTTTATTAAATACAAAATCAGCGAGCTAATACTTTTGCCCGCCATACGCCCAGACCGTCTGACAGACCGCGGTTGTATATGGTGGAACAAGCTTCAACCCAAGGTCTGTCAGACGGTATCAGCGTAAGCGGCTGGCCTTAGGCACTCACTCCCTTTAGATCACATACAGCATATTCACTTGCGTTTTTATTTTAATTTATTATGGTGCGTCAACACAAAATTAAATGTACTTACGTATTCAATAATTTAGATATGCCAAAATCTGACAGCTTCAAAAGGTTGCCTTTGCTACCCGTCAGCAAGATGTTGCACGGTTTTATGTCTCGATGTAAAATTTTGGACGCATGAATGAAATGAACTGCCAAAAGCAACTGGCTGAACAGGAACAGTAATTCCTGGAAAAAGGCGAAAAATGATAGATAATGAAAACTAAAGAATAATAATGAGGATGAGGATTATCGGTTTTATTATTAGAAATTTAATGTGTATTTATCTATATATATATAAAAGAGAAATATGGACGTGTCATTTATGTATGTCTGTCCGAATTGTTTAGAGAAAACTATGATAGATATCGAAAAAGTGTCAGCGAAGACCCCCAGTAAAATTGTCGTATCTATAACCCAAAAAAATTATCAGACCTTTTAAATTCCAAACCGGAGCTCTGACAAAAATCTAGGTCTGAAGAAACCTCCCCTTGACCCCCTACTACCAAAAACCATGTAGGGGGTCAGAGGAAATGTAGGGGGTTGAGGGGAGGATTCTCCTACATTTTGATCATAGGTTTGAAATTTGAACTTTACTCATTTCCCCTTCATTTTCATAAGTGGAAGGTCCTCATCGATTCTTCTGTGATAAGTCACCTATTCGCGGTTTGCTCGCGGTATTCGCGGTTTGTTCTCGGTATCCGCGGTATGTTCGCGGTATCCGCGGTTTGTTCGCGGCTTCCGCGGTTTGTTCGCGGCTTCCGCGGTTTGTTCGCGGTATCCGCGGTTTGTTCGCGGTATTCGCGTTTTGTGCGCGGTACTCGCGGTTTGTTCGCGATATTCGCAGTTATGGGTTCGATCTCAGGCAAACGCGGTTTTTTTTTTTTCAGCTTTTTTTACCGCAAATAATTGATGTTTTAGATTTTCTTGTGAGAGTTAAACAGTTTCCCTTCTTTTTATGCCCCCATTTTTGGATTTTCATGACAAAGAATAGAATATTTCAACATGATTTTTTTTTCAACAAGAGTTTCCATTAGAGTATTTAAGATGACCAAGGAGTCTTTCCTATGTATGTAACTTTTCACGAGAAATCGATCTCACATGATTTGAGAAGTAAATATTCTGAAATTATGTATGGAACAATAATCGAGCAAAAAACTCCTTGAATTTGATGGCACATTCGTTTCTCGAAAAGAAGGTTCTCTCTGCTCCCTCTCTACTCCCTGTAAATGTAAGGGTTCTAGGAATGATGGTTCACGAAATATGCGCTTGTAACAAGCCAATATCAAAAAATTTCGAAAGTTATATCCAATCCAGTCCATTTTTTCCAAATTTCCAGTCTACTTTTTCAAGATTTTCCACCCTATTCCCACTGCGTCACAACAGATTTTTTTTTTCTTAAAGAAATGTTCCCAAGCCTGTTCAACAATAATTCTCCAATCTTTTTTCATCCCACTAGGGTAAGGGCTTAAGTCCTCCATTTGCACATGAAATAACTGCGCCGCAGGCCAAATTCTTTCAAAATATTGGCCCTGAGTCAATTTCTTACAGCCATTTCCCTCTGATCTGGCATCATTCCTAGAACCCTTACATGTACACCGATCGATTTCTCGTGAAAAGTTACATAGGAAAGACTCCTTGGTCATCTTAAATACTCTAATCCTAATGGAAACTCTTGTTGAAAAAAAAAATCATTTTGAAATATTTGGAGATCTAAAAAAGATTTTTTTTTTTTTTTTTTTTTTGCAACAGGGATACTGGTTCCAAGACCTTAGAGTTACATTTATCAAATAATTGTGTGATATCATGTGGTGAGATTATACAGAATACTATGGCGTTCAGAAATTATTCTCTTAGATATTTAATTTTTCTCTTGGCAGGCTCTCATGAATGTGATGTTTGGCACAGAGATCATTCTCAGTGGAGACTCGATAGATGCAGGAGATCAAGCACTCTTTATTATGAATCATAGAACTCGTCTAGACTGGAACTTCTTGTGGGGTTGTATGTTTCATGCTAGCCGGCCCAGTGCTCATCGGTTGAAAATGGTTTTGAAATCACCAATCAGACATGCTCCAGGCCCAGGGTGGGTTATGCAGATTGCTGGCTTTCTATATATTGAGAGAAATTGGGACTCAGATCAACAAGCCATGACAGAGCAGTTGGATTATTTTCATGACATACAACATCCAGTTCAGGTAATATAATAAAATAAATGCTTATGGGACTACCCATACCTTTTACCATCAGTGATACAGCATCTCAAGTTTCAAATTCAAAATTCTAGGCTGTACACTGGTGTATAGCTGAATTTCTAATGAGGTATTCAATGTGTTTTATAAAATATATAATCTTTCAGGAAAAGCAAGAAGCTGCTGCACTATTCAAAAGTAAAAAAGGCAAGGAGTTGCAGAAGGAAATTTCCAAGAAAGCCAAGACCTTTGTACCAGGTGCTGCACTCCAAGATCTTTCCAATATTCCCACAGGTATGAAATTATTTAATTTATATACTTATGTAATGTAACAATACAATTATTGGTTCTTGCATGTTGTACTTTGTACTGTGTATAAGTTTTGGTAGAATAAAAACTGTGTACCTATACCTGAAATTATTTAATTTATATACTTATGTAATGTAACAATACAATTATTGGTTCTTGCATGTTGTACTTTGTACTGTGTATAAGTTTTGTTAGAATAAAAACTGTGTACCTATACTAAGTGTTCCTAAGTAATGGACTAAAATGAATATTCTAGGTATGTACCTACTTCTTGAGGTTGTAGGTCTTCTTTAGATATAAATTGGCAAGTACTAATTTCAGAGTGTCTACCAAAATCGAAAAATAAAATTCCCTGACTTTTCCCGTAAAATAAATGCTTATGGGACTACCCATACCTTTTACCATCAGTGATACAGCATCTCAAGTTTCAAATTCAAAATTCTAGGCTGTACAGCTGTACACTGGTGTATATCCCACCCCCACAGCCCCCATATGACACAGGGAGCCCTGGACACTTAGAGCCCCCCAAATGTAGTAATAGAGGATGTACATAAGTAAGTACTCTCTAAACATAAAACAATAACAAAATTCTAATTTTCTAGTCTCTAAATTACTGTATACTTTTTTTGTCCATCTGTTTTAATTTATACCTTTATGATTTCTTTTAGCTCTTGATATTCCCAGAAGGAACAGACCTCTCCCAGAGCAATATTGAAAAGAGTGACAAATTTGCTGATTCCCGTGGTCTGTCACACTATACAAAAGTTCTTCATCCTAAAACCACAGGCTTCACATTCCTCACTAGACAGCTTTCACAAAGTAAATGGACATTGTAATTTTTTAGCTATAAGATAGGACATTTTGGGGGTCTCTAGCTCTTACCATTCTTGAGATATTTTGTTTTCAGACAGACAGACACACACACGGACCAATGGCTGAAACTTTGGATTTAGGCTCTAGGGACCTCAAAACGTGTTTTGGCACTAAAAACTGACCATCAAAAATTTGACCCGATTACATTACTTTCCTTCCTATAGGATAAGGAAAGTAAAAAGTAGATTATTATGAAAAGTAAAAATTCAATGGTTTGTTTTTGTTGCAATTTGATATATGTACAGAATTATGTGTACTTGCAAATATCTGTGTGCTTTGAATTCCAACTGAGAAGGCATGGCACTTTAGATTGCTGCAGATTTATCCAGAGGTTACAATTAGAAATATATAATCCTTTGAAAGACAAGTGTATGAAGTAGGTATTTATTTATTTTTATTTCAGGTAATCAGCTGAATGCTGTCTACGACATAACAGTGGGCTACCTAGGTACAATACCTCAGTCTGAAATGGATGCCGTCCACGGAAAATTCCCATCTCAAGCTCATTTCCATATTAAAAAGTAAGTACAATCCAGATAAAGCTATTGATGGACACATCGGAAGATGTTAGGCAATTCCTGTTGGTGTTTTTCCCCCTCCAGATTTTTTTGTACACTATCTTGTGGCTTGCTTAATGTATTTACAACTCTCTCCTGTTCCAATTGTCTCTTTTGTTCAGTTTGAGAATCTCGTTTCGACTTTTTAGCTTGATCTGTATTCTGTTCTGAATCTGCAAGCCTGAAATCGGAAAAAAAGTTGTTGAACTCTGATGAAAATGGGTTCATATCTTCTCTGATTTCAGATATAGCACAGACAGTCTACCAGTGAGTGATACAGATGCAATGAAAGCTTGGCTTAATCAAATTTGGGCCGAAAAGGAAGCACATTTAAATCGGTTTTATGACAAAGGATATTTTGATGGTGGCAAGGAATCCCGTTCCAAACAACCAATTAGTAATGCCCTGTATATGGCACTAATATTTTGGACAGCTCTACAGGTACCTGTGCTTATGATATTTAACTAGTTCCTAGCTCCTTATATCCCAATTCTTGTTTCCCCCACAAAGACTAATCTCTCCCTCCCTTTTCTCTAGACGAGATATTTTTTATACACACAGTTATCTTTTTGTTCAAGTGTAATATACCCGTATATCATGTTTTCTAGTGAGGCTATCCTGAATTTAAATTCTTGTTTCCCCCACAAAGACTAATCTCTCCCTCCCTTTTCTCTAGACGAGATATTTTTTATACACAAAGTTATCTTTTTGTTCAAGTTAATATACTCGTATATCATGTTTTCTAGTGAGGCTATCCTGAATTTAAATCTATTTTCTAATTCCAGAATTACTATTTTCTAATTCCAGAATTACTTTCTTGTTCTAGATTCTGCTCATACTTGGACTATTTTACAGCAGCTTTATCCGATGGCTAGTGTTCATTTCATCTACAATCATGTTAGTTCTCTCATTTACATCACGTGGTGTTCAACATTTGGAAGTTCAATGGTATCGCTATATGAAGTCTAGACGGCATGTTTAGCCTTTCCTTTAATGAACTTCCAAAGTCACCAAAACTAGTTAACCAAAAGAAATGGCTTGCTTGGGGTTTTGTCATTTGGGAAATGTCCAGTAAGTGGAGACATTATAGTTTTTATTATTTATTAAAAGAAGAAAAGAAAAAACATGAAATGTATAGGTAACCAAGACTCCAAAGTAATCGGGTGTGTAAGATGATATTGTCAGGTTCAAACACTGCTGGGTGTGCTGGCCGTGATTGATTTGAAATCAATCCCTGATTTATATGAATCAAAACCAAAAGTGACTCTGAAATCAAGCCCAAGTTATCAGTATAGTGCACGCTAATATCTACATTTTTATTATTATTATTATTATTATTTATTTATTTTTTATCTTTATTGATTTTTTCACTCACTCAAACGTGTGAGTTCCTGATCATTTTCATAGAATGACAGAGACTTTTTTTTCTTCTTAGCCAAAGTTGCACCACCGTTTCTGCAGTATTAATTTTTATATTTACCTATTTATCCTTTAATTTTCTCTTTGTTGTTTTTAGTTTGTATTCGAGTGCAATATAGAATTATAGTTGATGTTTTTGAAACTCCATTTGTTAATATCTTTTGATTAATTTTTAACCTGCCCAAAGTGATGTGAATAATTTGGAGGTCATAGAAGAATCCAAAGAAATCAAAGGGAACCTTTAAAAAAGGAAGTTTGATACAGGGAACTGTAACAACGGAGGTCATAGAAGAATCCAAAGAAATCAAAGGGAACCTTTAAAAAAGGAAGTTTGATACAGGGAACTGTAACAACGGAGGACTTATCGTACTTATTTATTTATCGTATGAAAGAATATAAGGGCTAAGTGCCTCTAAATCTGATTATCTTTCTCGCCTACTACTCTATCATAATATTGATATTCTTTTGATTTAAGAGACCCACACAAGTGACTCACAACAAATTAACTCTCGAGGAAAAATATCTGGCTTTGACCTTGTATCGTCACTGAACCATCCTAAATGCGGCATTGCTACCTATGTTAAGAATGAATACTTATCGTACTAAAATCGAAGAGAGAAGGAGGACAGAATTTACAGCCAGCTGTTCCCAGAACGAACTCTCTAAGATAATGTTCGACCCGAACGGGAGTCGAACCCTTGACATGCCTTTGACCTAGGGGTCCTAGGGCTTACAAGACAGGCGCGTTACCCTCCAAGACTCCAATCTAACACGAGTGGGGCTACTTTTGTTAGGACTCATGTGTAACTGAAGTGTACAAAATGGAAATTCCTAGGGGCCAACACGTTAACACCACAAAGTAACCCCTTCAAAATATCCAAGTTATGCAAAACGGCAATAACGTGGTTGAAGAAAAAAAATGCATCGTGTGCCTGGTTCGCGGTGAAAATAGTTTTCTCTGTTCTCTGTGACCTAAGATGACCAAGGAGTCTTTCCTATGTAACTTTTCACGAGAAATCGATCGGTGTACATGTAAGGATTCTAGGAATGATGGTTCACGAGATATGCGCTTGTAACAAGCCAATGTCAAAAAATTTCGAAAGTTATATCCACTTTTGTTCACGAAATATGCGCTTGTAACAAGCCAATATCAAAAAATTTCGAAAGTTATATCCAATTTTTTTACACCAATAATTTACGAGATACAGCCTGATTTCCTCGAATTTGCCATCAAAAATTTTGTCAAAAGAGAACGAATGTGCCATCAAATTCATAATCAGGTCGAAATAAGGACAAACCTATTTTGTTGAATGGGAATTACGATGGGGGATTGATAAAATAAAGCTTTAGCTCGCGCAATTTGGGTCATTTATTTGTGCAAGCTTGAGCTCGTCATTTAGGTAATTGATGTTTTTAAACTTTTTTTTCCTAAATTGCAGCCTCCCCCCTTAATCCTGTATTCAAATTAATGTTCGATAACAACCTGCTTCCTGACAACTTTGGTTCTAAACCTATTCCCCTCACCGTCCGGTACAAATATGTTAATGAATTCCATACTGCCCTTGATCAGCACATTATCGCACCTTTTTCTCCTTGTATCCCACCCTGGTCTTCCGAAACTCCCAAAATTGACATCCATCTATCTAAATATAAGAAAAGTGATACTCCCCCTAGCATATACCGTTCTCATTATAGAAATTTGTCTCCTTATCTAACCTTGATCAATTTTCATTTGATAGGTCCATCAGCTGAAGAAGTTTGGAAAATCAAAGAGGCAATCAGTAAAGCTTCTTCTCTGGAGGAAATCGAAAGATTGAACAAGCTTTTGCAATCAGGACAAATTCCTGGGCGAGAAGATGCAGAAAATCATAGTAAGTATTTCTCTTGCACTACTTACCTTCTCTCTCTCTTCTTTCTTCTTCCTTCCACTTTACTACTTTACCTTTATCCATCTCCTTTTGTACTATTCCCATAAATCATGATGATAAGCTTCTTTTTGACATTGATAACAGATTTCCTGAGTGAGTTTCAAATTTATCAAGATGTTAAAACCAACATGGTTTTCTCTGCTGCTTATCTCAGCAAAAGATGTTCTTGGAGTTTGCCTTTTACACCATCAGAGTATACAGAGGTCTCATCAATTTATTTCTCTTTGTAATTTCTAGATGGAATTTTTAACTGTGTTAAGCATATTTAAATGCTTTGTTAAGCATATTTAAATGCTTGTCACAAATATCGTTCCCCGATTATTACACCTAGGTAAATTTTAAGACTTGACTTGGACTCAAACCACCAACTTCCAGATCCAAAGTCCAACGCGTTGACAACTGCACCACTGAGGTTTGTTTCTCTTTTTCATTTCTAGATGGAAAAGCCACCAACGGGAATGCTGATCAGCCAGAAGAAGATGATGAGGAAATGGAAACAGACGAGCAAAATGGAAGGTCTCAACCTCCCTGGATTAAATCCAATTGAACTTCTCCAACTGAATGATCAATTGATTACTGTGTCAAAGTTGTGATCATTAGGTTAGGCTCCATAGTCATACCTATTTCATTTTGTTTGATGTTTGTATTTAGTATGATTTCTAATCCTACATTTTTTTTTCTTTTCTTTATATGATCTTGCATCTGATTAGTTGGATGACAAAAAATTAGTACTCCACCAATCAACCAAGAAATCCTCTGTAAATACGTATTATCTAAATAGATCGAAATATGAGTGTGGAGCTGAGCCTTAGGTTGTGGTTATGTACCGGGTTGGGTTGAGATAGGATATTGTTTCTACAGTTTGGCATGGAAGTGGTAACTTAAAAACAAGGTTAGTTTACCAACCTTGCCTATCTTAACCCGGTACATAACCACAACCTTAATGTATCCAAACCATTTGATTAGATTGTACAAATTCCATTGTGTAAATATTTAATCTTAAGTTGCATTGAAATGTTCTTATTTTATTTTTATTAAAATTACTCTTCAATCGCCAACGTTCATATTAAGTTGAGTACCCCAGTTCTCGTTTGATCACTTAAGTTAAGCAATGTGGAGCATGGATACTACTTGGATGGGTGACCTTTTGGAATCACCACGGAACGTTGGCGACTTTTTGTAATTTCTAATCAGATTAAAAGTTGATGAATAATAACTCTGTTTTATAAAAGTCTACCATACAAAATCTTTATTGATGCTGAAATATAAAATTTGAACAAAAACGGAATGGGCTATAAATTTACAAGTATATACTTACCTACAGCTATGTTAAAATAAACGTGTAATGTAAAATCAACTCTAAATACAAATAAAATACAGTACATCTAAATTTAAAGACATGTTAATTTTGCGAATATTTTACAGTCAAATTTATACGTGGGACAATAAAAACATTAACATATAGTTTCCATTGTCCATTAAATACTCAAAGTGAGTCAATATGATATTAACATCAATTTTTTACCATTTGGTTGACGAGTGTTCAGACATACTCCAATCCACAATTCAACATAAGTCCATATACATGAGGTACTAATAGACTATGGGCCATAAGTTGGTCAGTGCTGGGTCTATGTTCTGGTTCTCTTTCCAGCATATTTGCTATCAGTCTCGGTAATCTCTCATCATAGGTATCTTGATCCTGTAGATCTGTTAGGACTCCATGTAAAATGTTGTTCACAATAGACCCAAGATTCTGCAATCAGTTTTTGTGTTAGAAATAACTTCAAAAAATAGGGAACAGTTTACACATTATTGGTGTAAAAAAAAGTGGATATAACTTTCGAATTTTTTTGATATTGGCTTGTTACAAGCGCATATTTCGTGAACCATCATTCCTAGAACCCTTACATGTACACCGATTGATTTCTCGTGAAAAGGTACATAGGAAAGATTCCTTGGTCATCTTAAATACTCTAATGGAAACTCTTGTAAAAAAAAATCATGTTGAAATATTTGGAGATATCACAGAGAGGAGCGAGGGAGCAGAGAGAACCTTCCAGTCTGAAAGCAGAAGAGAGAATGAGCTCTGACAAAAATTTAGGTCTGAAGAAACCTCCCCTTGACCCCCTACTACCAAAAACCATGTAGGGGGTCAGGGGAAATGTAGGGGGTTGAGGGGAGGATTCTCCTACATTTTGACCATAGGTTTGAAGTTTGGACTTAATTTACTAATTTTCCCTTCATTTTCATAAGTGGAAGGTCCTCATCGATTCTTCTGTGATAAGTCACCTATTTGCGGTTTGCTCGTGGTATTCGCGGTTGGCTCGCGGTATCTGCGGTTGTTCGCGGTATTCGCGGCTTGCTCGCGGTATTCGCGGATTGTTCGCTGTATCCACGATTTGTTCGCGGTATCCGCGATTTGTTCGCGGTATCAGCGGTATGTTCGCGGTATCTGCGGTTTGTTTGCGGTATCCGCGGTTTGTTCGCGGTATTCGCGTTTTGTGCGCATGTCCTTACCCGAATGAGCCACGTTTTATGACATTAACCAAAGAGTAATCTTCCAAACTGGTCATGTTTTTGATACCTACTAAAAAAATAAATAAATAAAAATAAAATTGATTTCCTTCTAAACTAAGGTGTTAATAATATTAAACAGTTCTATGACTGGCAACATAGTTCAGTCAACTACCTACCATTACCTGATGATGACTACTGTCGTAGAGTAGATAGGTACCTACCCCCTCTAATTTGTGATGGAAAATTTCGACTTGGTAATGAAATGTGGTAGGTAAACAGTCTTGTTAGATCATTAGATGAGTCAGTATTTATAAATTCTATTATCACTATACCTAGGAGGTATGGAAATAAATAGATACCTACCTAGGTACATAATTATGTTATTAATCAAAATAACTTGTATTCACATCAGGTTTTGTATAGTATGTAGGTAGCCCGTAGTCCAAAGGGATATTTTTCGTAGTACTTTTCGCTCTAATAAACTGGTATATTCGCTCTAATGAATTTTCCTAACCTCACTTCAAAGCATTAGTAGTACCGCGAATTTTTAAATTTGATTGATAATGGTGATTGAAAAAAAAAAAATACTTTTTTTTTGTGATTAGCTGGACTTTTTTCCCCAAAAGTATGGAATAATGAAAGTTTTAAGTGTAAAGTTACAATATTCTTGTTACCTAGTAGTTCTGTGAACTGTAGACCTCACTCAGACTCCTTTGCCCAAGCTGAGACAAATTTACATATTAATCTAATTCACAAGTAAGTACCTATCAGAATAGAAAAGAGGGTACCTATATACATCCTCTGTAAGTAAAAGGATAGGGAACAGGTTTTATTAGTTATGTTGGTTACATTTTTCTTTTGTTAACAGACAATGATGGATATGAAAAATAAGTATTTGAGAGAAGGTGAGCCACAACAAGCAGCAGAAGAACCAGAAGTTAATGTCAGAGAAGGTGAAATAGAACCAGAAGTTAATGCCAGAGATGATGCAGTAGAAGAAGAAGAAGTCAATGTCAGAGAAAGTGCAGTAGAACCAGAAATTAATGTCAGAGAAGGTGTAGAAGAAGAAGAAGTCAATGTCAGAGAAGATGCAGCAGAAGAAGAAGAAGAAGAAGAAGTTAATATGAACAGAAAAAAGAGAGGAAGAAAGAGGAAACACCAAGGTCAAACAAATAAGAGTGCAAAGAAATTGAAAAATGCTAATGAGAATTATTTCAATTATAAGGGTAAACTTGTAAACAGTAAAAATTTCAACTATAACATAAAATGTCCTGATACCTGATGAGCACGCACACTATCAGGTAGACCTATCAGGTTTAACTGATAGTGAATGGTTTGTCTTTTTTGAAGCATTACAATGAAACAAAGTAGTCTTATAAATACATGGGGAAAAAAATCCTAAAAATATTTCTGTTTAGTAATAATAAAATAAAAATATAAGTATCTAGGTGTTTCCTTACTCACCGAAGCTTGAAAAGCTATCTTGTGTGTTGTCATAAAGTATAAGACGCATCCCATGGCCCATATATCGCTCTGTATGCTGTACGGTTTTCCTAGACACAGCTCTGGAGATAGGTAGCTAGGTGTTCCCACTATACTGCGAGCGTTATTGGTTCTGAAAGCAATATTCCAAGGGGTCAGAAATCAGAATCGGACGAACTTCGAGAGTTATATCAGGCAGAAACTTATTCCTAGCCTTTTCCTACTTAAATAGGGTCAGCGTTTCTTGTAAGTCCCTTCCAGGCAGCCCTATTGTGTACCTCTTGCCCTGTTGAATTTTTCTCGCTCAGGTCCTGATTCACACAATCTTCCACCTTTTCTTTGGCCTCCCTCGCCCTTTTCTCCCCCTCACTTCCCTTCTCTCAACTCTTTCCCTAAGTTTTATTAAATACAAAATCAGCGAGCTAATACTTTTGCCCGCCATACGCCCAGACCGCGTCTGACAGACCGCGGTTGTATATGGTGGAAAAAGCTTCAACCCAAGGTCTGAGCGTAAGCGGCTGGCCTTAGGCACTCACTCCCTTTAGATCACATACAGCATATTCACTTGCGTTTTTATTTTAATTTATTATGGTGCGTCAACACAAAATTAAATGTACTTACGTATTCAATAATTTAGATATGCCAAAATCTGACAGCTTCAAAAGGTTGCCTTTGCTACCCGTCAGCAAGATGTTGCACGGTTTTATGTCTCGATGTAAAATTTTGGACGCATGAATGAAATGAACTGCCAAAAGCAACTGGCTGAACAGGAACAGTAATTCCTGGAAAAAGGCGAAAAATGATAGATAATGAAAACTAAAGAATAATAATGAGGATGAGGATAATTTCATTATCGGTTTTATTATTAGAAATTTAATGTGTATTTATCTATATATATTATATAAAAGAGAAATATGGACGGGTCATTAATGTATCGAAAAAGTGTCAGCAAAGAACCCCAGTAAAATTGTCGTATCTATAACCCAAAAAAAATATCAGACCTTTTAAATTCCAAACCATTCCCGAGATATGGGCCTTTACTGACGGCCAAATGTCCCATAAGAAATACACAGGGAGTAGAGACGCGAGGACTCAACACGAGGAGAATCTTTTTCCTCCCGCAGAGTTTTAGCTTCATTTTTGGTTTTTTCATGTTTTTAGACTTTTTAGTTTTCTCCGTTGAATATTCGTATTCGTTTTGATCGAAAGAAAAACTACTACTTTGTATGAAATTTGTACCTACTCCTCACATATTTATCACTGAAGTTATGCAACGTTGAGCGTGGTTGGTAGCTGGATGAGTGACCACTTAGGGAACTTTTTTTTTTCTCCAACCGAATGATCAATTGATTACTGTGTCAAAGTTGTGATCATTAGGTTAGGCTCCATAGTCATACCTATTTCATTTTGTTTGAAGTTTGTATTTAGTATGATTTCTAATCCTACATTTTTTTTCTTTTCTTTATATGATCTTGCATCTGATTAGTTGGATGACAAAAAATTAGTACTCCACCAATCAACCAAGAAATCCTCTGTAAATACGTATTATCTAAATAGATCGAAATATGAGTGTGGAGCTGAGCCTTAGGTTGTGGTTATGTACCGGGTTGGGTTGAGATAGGATATTGTTTCTACAGTTTGGCATGGAAGTGGTAACTTAAAAACAAGGTTAGTTTACCAACCTTGCCTATCTTAACCCGGTACATAACCACAACCTTAATGTATCCAAACCATTTGATTAGATTGTACAAATTCCATTGTGTAAATATTTAATCTTAAGTTGCATTGAAATGTTCTTATTTTATTTTTATTAAAATTACTCTTCAATCGCCAACGTTCATATTAAGTTGAGTACCCCAGTTCTCGTTTGATCACTTAAGTTAAGCAATGTGGAGCATGGATACTACTTGGATGGGTGACCTTTTGGAATCACCACGGAACGTTGGCGACTTTTTGTAATTTCTAATCAGATTAAAAGTTGATGAATAATAACTCTGTTTTATAAAAGTCTACCATACAAAATCTTTATTGATGCTGAAATATAAAATTTGAACAAAAACGGAATGGGCTATAAATTTACAAGTATATACTTACCTACAGCTATGTTAAAATAAACGTGTAATGTAAAATCAACTCTAAATACAAATAAAATACAGTACATCTAAATTTAAAGACATGTTAATTTTGCGAATATTTTACAGTCAAATTTATACGTGGGACAATAAAAACATTAACATATAGTTTCCATTGTCCATTAAATACTCAAAGTGAGTCAATATGATATTAACATCAATTTTTTACCATTTGGTTGACGAGTGTTCAGACATACTCCAATCCACAATTCAACATAAGTCCATATACATGAGGTACTAATAGACTATGGGCCATAAGTTGGTCAGTGCTGGGTCTATGTTCTGGTTCTCTTTCCAGCATATTTGCTATCAGTCTCGGTAATCTCTCATCATAGGTATCTTGATCCTGTAGATCTGTTAGGACTCCATGTAAAATGTTGTTCACAATAGACCCAAGATTCTGCAATCAGTTTTTGTGTTAGAAATAACTTCAAAAAATAGGGAACAGTTTACACACAATAATAATGAAACTAGGTGCCTTAGGCCAGCCATTCACTCTCAGGTAGACCTGATCAGGTCCGTCTCTCAGGTCAACCTCTGATACCTGATGAGCACGCACACTATCAGGTAGACCTATCACAGTTTACACACAATAATAATGAAACTAGGTGCCTTAGGCCAGCCATTCACTCTCAGGTAGACCTGATCAGGTCCGTCTCTCAGGTCTACCTGATACCTGATGAGCACGCACACTATCAGGTAGACCTATCAGGTTTAACTGATAGTGAATGGTTTGTCTTTTTTGAAGCATTACAATGAAACAAAGTAGTCTTATAAATACATGGGGAAAAAAATCCTAAAAATATTTCTGTTTAGTAATAATAAAATAAAAATATAAGTATCTAGGTGTTTCCTTACTCACCGAAGCTTGAAAAGCTATCTTGTGTGTTGTCATAAAGTATAAGACGCATCCCATGGCCCATATATCGCTCTGTATGCTGTACGGTTTTCCTAGACACAGCTCTGGAGATAGGTAGCTAGGTGTTCCCACTATACTGCGAGCGTTATTGGTTCTGAAAGCAATATTCCAAGGGGTCAGAAATCAGAATCGGACGAACTTCGAGAGTTATATCAGGCAGAAACTTATTCCTAGCCTTTTCCTACTTAAATAGGGTCGGCGTTTCTTGTCAGTCCCTTCCAGGTAGCCCTATTGTGTACCTCTTGCCCTGTTAAATTTTTCTCGCTCAGGTCTTGATTCACACAATCGTCCACCTTTTCTTCGGCCTCCCTCGCCCTTTTCTCCCCCTCACTTCCCTTCTCTCAACTCTTTGCCTAAGTTTTATTAAATACAAAATCAGCGAGCTAATACTTTTGCCCGCCATACGCCCAGACCGTCTGACAGACCGCGGTTGTATATGGTGGAACAAGCTTCAACCCAAGGTCTGTCAGACGGTATCAGCGTAAGCGGCTGGCCTTAGGCACTCACTCCCTTTAGATCACATACAGCATATTCACTTGCGTTTTTATTTTAATTTATTATGGTGCGTCAACACAAAATTAAATGTACTTACGTATTCAATAATTTAGATATGCCAAAATCTGACAGCTTCAAAAGGTTGCCTTTGCTACCCGTCAGCAAGATGTTGCACGGTTTTATGTCTCGATGTAAAATTTTGGACGCATGAATGAAATGAACTGCCAAAAGCAACTGGCTGAACAGGAACAGTAATTCCTGGAAAAAGGCGAAAAATGATAGATAATGAAAACTAAAGAATAATAATGAGGATGAGGATAATTTCATTATCGGTTTTATTATTAGAAATTTAATGTGTATTTATCTATATATATTATATAAAAGAGAAATATGGACGGGTCATTAATGTATCGAAAAAGTGTCAGCAAAGAACCCCAGTAAAATTGTCGTATCTATAACCCAAAAAAAATATCAGACCTTTTAAATTCCAAACCATTCCCGAGATATGGGCCTTTACTGACGGCCAAATGTCCCATAAGAAATACACAGGGAGTAGAGACGCGAGGACTCAACACGAGGAGAATCTTTTTCCTCCCGCAGAGTTTTAGCTTCATTTTTGGTTTTTTCATGTTTTTAGTTTTCTCCGTTGAATATTCGTATTCGCTTTGATCGAAAGAAAAACTACTACTTTGTATGAAATTTGTACCTACTCCTCACATATCACTGAAGTTATGCAACGTTGAGCGTGGTTGGTAGCTGGATGAGTGACCACTTAGGGAACTTTTAGGGCTCCTACACAATGCGCTGGATGAGGGACTATGAGGTTTATGATGAATCAGAAGAAGATGATTTCGACATAGATCCAAGCTATTTCGAGTATGGAACCCCAGATCCTAGTATACCAGCCAGTACTGTACCTTGTGGAGGATGTGGGGCACATCTTCATTGTCAGGTTAGTGGTCTCCCTTATAAGGAAAGGAAAGTCCAACGAGTTAACCATTGTACCTACCACAGAGGTTGGTGGTCTCCCTTATTCTCTTACTGGTTTTCCTGTGTCATTTATCAATAAAGTAGTTTGCAAGTGGGTAAAACAAAGTTAATGAGGTAAATTCCTTTGTAAAATCATAAGAAAAAAATACCCTATGAGGCTTTCAAGGGCTCAATCAGGCTTAAAAACTCATCAGTCTTATCACAATTAGGTTTAGTTAAAGAATTTAATCCAGGTTTAACTAACCAATTTACATTACATTACATTGAAATAGGGGTCTTTTCTGACGATATTCCCGTGTGCGGAGTCCAGTATGCAGGACTATTGCACCCAACCATATGAACGAGAGCTCGATGTTGTGGGGTCCACGACTACATTGTAACAAAAGCTCATTTAGTTCTGAACTTAGTGATATTAATTTCAACAAGCTATGACAAGTTATAACAAAGTAATGGGCAAATCAAAACCGTCAAGTATATCTGGACCACCCTGTATCTGAAGTCACTGTATAAGTGTATAACCCACCTCGGTGTTGTAGTGGTCAAGACGCCAATAACCGGAATTTGAAAACAGGTCCACAATTTACCGAGAAGGAATACTACTTTTCTTTACTGTCATGATTTCTCCTTGAGAGCTGTGGAAGTTACATGAACAAGGTAAAAACGGAAAGCAACTCTACTCAATTACTACTTTTCTTTACTGTCATGATTTCTCCTTGAGAGCTGTGGAAGTTACATGAACAAGGTAAAAACGGAAAGCAACTCTACTCAATTTACCTATTTACCTTTTTTATTCAGAGATCAGTGTCTTCCTCTTCTCTTTACGTTTACATTTACACCATGCCCACTTTCCACATTTCCTTTCCACAAACTTTAAATTTTAAAAAATCCCGCCGCTCTGATTTTCTTCGATGTTACCTATTTACCTTTTTTATTCAGAGATCAGTGTCTTCCTCTTCTCTTTACGTTTACATTTACACCATGCCCACTTTCCACATTTCCACAAACTTTAAATTTTAAAAAATCCCGCCGCTGTGATTTTCTTCGATGTTTACATGTGTGAAGCTAGCAATGTAAGCAATGTTTTTTTTCCATCGAAAAAAAAGCTATTGCTATCTTCACATTCTTCAATTTTTTTTATTTTTTAGTTCTTATCACTGTTATCAGTCAGTTAGGTACCTACTCATTTGTTCCATCCTTCAGATTTCCTCTTATTTCAGTAAATTCGAGTTTCTGAATGAGCAGAAACATTACCAGAAACTAGGAAGAAAAGAAGTAAGTACTCGTTAACAGATATATCTATCTACCTAGTTAGGCGAGTTAAAAACAATAAAATATGTATTCCACAATCTTTTTTGAGATGGGTGGGTTGAAGGACTGAATTCAGTCACACCTTAAGGTGTGTTTCCATTCACACATTCACTTAGAATCAGCCAATGGAGCAGTTGCAGTTGGGTAAAAATTATGAATAAAAGGTCGATTCCTACGTAAAAAGTTGTGAAAAATCCAAATCTGAAGTCAAAACTCCGAAAAAGTAACTTTAAAAGGTCGAAAATTCAATTTTTAATTGCCGTTCTAATTAAAAAGTTCAAAGAGTTGTGACGTCAGACTTAATGACAAAATGCGCAGAAACGCTTGCGCACAAACAAACAAAGCGGGAGTCATGAGTTATGACGTCATCGCCTACGGGAGCATATGTCGTGACGGCAAACTTTACGATTTATCAGTATTATTTAAATCGATTTATCTCGGTATCTAGAAGTCGTAGAAGAAAAAGAAAAATTCCGTTGGTCCTCATTTTTCCTGCTCTATGACTTTGAAACATCACACAAGTAAGCGCAACTGATCTATTACTGTATTCCTTAATTTAATTTACTTACATAATTATAAAAAATGTTCTGTGAGTATTTATTGAATAAACGAGGCTTGAAAAGAACCTATCACTGGCTCTTGCAGATACATGAATCTCAAAGAAATATGTATCCGTTGAAGGTATCACAATAAAACACAATATTTTAAAACCCAGACCAATTATTTGTTATCCCAAGCTTTGTGCTTTCAATTGATTTACTAGAGCAGTGCTTTCACTCTTCATGTGTTGAATGTCTTTTTGTATCTGCAACAAGTTTTCTCCAATGTTTTTACTACACAATAGATCAATTTGTTCTTCTAGGTTTTTCATTTCTTTCTTCAAGTTACCTATTTCTGTAACAACTTTCACAATATCATTACAATCTGTATGAAGAGTAACTAAATATTTGTACGCTTTTCTAGACATTTCATCTCTAGAAACATCCCTGAATATCATTTCATCAGCTAGAGTAAAACACCGTTCTATTTTACCATTCACATTATTTAGCTGTTTTTGTACTCTAGATCTGAAACTTACCTCGGACGATATCCTTTATCAGATGGGTGAAAATAATATCATGACGTAGTCGATTTCCTATTTATTATTCTACCTGTGACTGTGAAATCTGGTCTAATTGTAAATTTCTATTCAGGTGACGTGTATTTGGTTGGCTGCACCAATGTGGGGAAATCGACTCTCTTCAATGCGTTCCTCCAGTCTGATTTGTGTAAGATAAAAGCTTCTGACCTGATTAGTAGAGCTACAACGTCTCCATGGCCAGGGACAACTCTCAATCTTTTAAAGGTAAAATCTGAAGTAGTGTATTTGTTACCGGCATTCTATGTAATACCTAGTCATTCCAACTTGGCACAGAGATTCAATAAATTATATAGATCAAAAGTATCCTTGATCCCTGTTTCCAGAAGGTACGGTTCGGCCGTTATTCCGGACCAAAGTTCCGCTATTTAGGGCTATACAGGGGAAAAAAGCTCAAAAGGAACTAGCGCTACTCACGACTTTACCTTTAGCCACAGGTCGCTCAAATTTTTGCCGACAGCTTCCATCATAGATATTAGAAAGCTGTCAAAATTTGTATGAAGTTTTATATCATTTATCTTCTCCTTGAATTTCAGTTTCCAATATTTAAACCTACGCCACACGAACTGCAAGTGCGTAATGTGCGCCTCCATGAAAGAGCCAAAATAGATAAACAGGAGAAATATCTCTACGAAGAACAGAAGCGCGCTTTCAAGTGGAAAGATACGGGGGTGAAATCTTTAGTTGGTAAGTGTGAACTTGGGTGTATTATTATTATTTAATTATTATTATAACAGTTTTTGATAGAGGGAACTCTAAGTGCCAAGGTCTTATGGTCCCGAACGCGAAGAGAGAAGGAAGACAGGATAGGAGAAAGCCAGCCGTTCCGAGAACCAATCTTTTCCGTTCAGGATAAAATCCGCCCCGTTCGGAAATCGAACCCCCGACCAAGCGCTTACAAGGCAGACGTTACAACGTAGAAGCTGAAAGCGTTTTATGGGACCAGAAAGCACCTATAAAAGTAGGCGTTCAAATGGCAAGGGTTCACTTGACCACTTGGGTAGGTACCATTAACGTGCTATCTCCGGCGCCGCTGGTTAAGTTTTTTTTTAAATTTATATATTATATAATAATTATATGTTTTATTTTTCAGCCAAGGTTTATAACATCCGGATAAAGATGAGGTTTAAATCAAATCTACTTACATTCAGTTCAGAGTCGTTAGAGTGATCATGTATAATCTGCTTGATAACTACCAACTGATCGTCAAGTAATTTGCGGTAGAGACAGATTGTTCTGAAAAATGGTACACCATAACAAAAACTAAGTTTATTTTGTGACGTGCAAGCCTAGTTACCCAGATATTGGAGAGTAAAGGCCCGCCCACTTTTCGTTCGGAAAAAAATCGTATCGTGTGAACACTCATATAAATTACAACACCTACAGGATAGGTATTCGGAAAAAAATTAGATTAAACTCACGGCAAGTGGGAACGGGCGTCAAGTAATTTGCGGTAGAGACAGATTGTTCTGAAAAATGGTACACCATAACAAAAACTAAGTTTATTTTGTGACGTGCAAGCCTAGTTAGATAGTGGAGGGTAAAGGCCCGCCCACTTTTCGTTCGGAAAAAAATCGTATCGTGTGAACACTCATATAAATTACAACACCTACAGGATATTCGGAAAAAAATTAGATTAACACATACAAGCAGTTGATACGGCTTTTTTTATCACAAGTCATAGGTAAATAACTAATTATGTGTTAGGTATTTACATCATTAATTGTACAAAAACCTCAAAGTAAAGGTATTTTTTTATAATGTTCACCCCTAAAGCTTTTAATCGCTTCTTATTGGAATAGAAACGAGAAAAACGTCATGGGCCAATAATAGGAACCATGATTTTATAGGGAGTTCCAATTGTTCGCCCATGGGGCGAACATTAGGGACATGGCTAAACTTTTGATCCATTTATTCGCCCATCCCTTTTAAATGGTCTGTATTAAAAATAAAAAATTGGTACTTTAACCAAAAGACGTGGAATATTGTCTAAAGCTCATTACCACTTAGCTAATCGTGCCTTCTATTTAACATTATTATCTGTGAAATAGATAGGTATCACATTTATCATAACTGATTTTAAGATCTCGAGTCCATAAATTACCTACTAATCTCTGTAATCTTTCTGTACTCAGTTATGTATTTATTTATTCAATCATCTCCACTACATAATTTGTCACTTCACAATCCAAGAATAACTACATCAAGTGGTTTGGTGAAATCTGCAAATTATGTAGATGGTTTTGGTGACAAGTCATCTCTACATAGGTGTGAATTAGCAGATTAGTACCTACCTAAGTACCTGTCTTTGCCTCTTACTTAGGTAGTCTCTCAACACCTATAACTACCTATCTATCTATCCAGGTACTTGCTTAAACTTTTCTTGACATTCAAGGTGCTAAATTTTATGCGAATATGCAAATATTAATGAGAAAAAAGTTTCTTCCAAATTTGGTAGGTATCTTGTTTCTTCTTAAAATTTAAAATTAATATTTTTTGAATTTTGAACTTTTTGATTTCGGAATGGGAATGTTGTAAGATGAAGGAAAGAAAAATGGCAAAATTATTTAATCGTAGGTATGTAGGGTATACTCGTATAGTTTCGATCTTTTAACACATTCAGCGTCACTACATCTATAGATGTAATAGTGAAAACCGAATCTAGTGTGTCACTTACTTTCTATATTGTTCCAATATGTATAGCTATAATGTTATTTATACAAAACTGTAGCCCACAATATTATACAACTGTTTATTTTATAAAAAAGAGGACATCTATAGATGTTCATGACACATCACATACCCTGACATAAGGGATTAACAAGATAATACATCCATAGATGTAATTTACTTCATCTATGGATAATATTACATCTATAGATGTAATATACCTCATCTATGGATAATACAAGTTAAGTAAAACCATGTAATTACATCTATAGATGTAATAATATTACATCTATGGATGTAGGTACTTCAAAAATACAAATCACCCTCCATTTTTTTTCAAAACACGCATGCGTCACTTGGATCTTTCAGAACCACACTACCAAGGAATGTAATGCGTCACCAAGATGTTCAAGTCCATTATTTCGTATTGGAACATTACATCCCTGAATGTAAATATGCCAAAAATAGGAGTTGAAAAAATACATCCATAGATGTATGTGACATATCACATATGGTAAACGCATTACATCCATGGATGTAGGTGACGCTGAATGTGTTAAACTCACGGCAAGTGGGAACGGGCCTTAACGCGTCTGTATCTTCCTTGTAAGCGCTAGGTCGCGAGTTCGATTCTCGCCCCGGGGCGGAATTTATCCTAAAGAGATAAGGTTCATTCTCAGAACGACTGGTTTTACCTATCCTGTCTTCCTTCTCTCTTCGCTTTCGGGATGATATAACGCTCTCGTATTCGCCTATGAAGGTCGATCATCCTGCACCCAGCCATTATAACATTATGATGAATGTAGAGAAGTCGAAATTTATTTTACACCTGTACTAGAGAATGGAACTTTGGCCTGCCTTGGAAGGACGAGAAGTAATCTTGGTCGCGCGACCCGAACCCAACATTGTGTCTGCTGATCTGGTACTCTCTTCAGCAGGTGAGAAAATAATTCTCGGTATAAGTACTGCTTTATTCAAACAGTCAGTTTAGAACAAGTTGTTCTATTTTACTAGGTGCTTTGTTTGTTGCTAGGTGGCTCACCGATTTTTTTTCTTTTCCTCCTCCCTAGTTACTATTGTAACTTCTAAGAATCTTACTTGTATAATAAGACTGACGAAAATCATTTAGTAGAGTATAATTATCATTATTTAACAATTTGTCTGATTATTTTACTTGAGGAATTACAAACACTTGAATTTATAATTAAACTTTGAGATCTCAAATTAAGGAAGCAAGTGTTGGTCTCCAAGTCTCGATAGACAATGATGGATATGAAAAATAAGTATTTGAGAGAAGGTGAGCCACAACAAGCAGCAGAAGAACCAGAAGTTAATGTCAGAGAAGGTGAAATAGAACCAGAAGTTAATGTCAGAGATGATGCAGTAGAAGAAGAAGTCAATGTCAGAGAAGGTGCAATTGAACCAGAAGTTAATGTCAGAGATGATGCAGTAGAAGAAGAAGTCAATGTCAGAGAAGGTACAATTGAACCAGAAGTTAATGTCAGAGATGATGCAGTAGAAGAAGAAGAAGTCAATGTCAGAGAAAGTGCAGTAGAACCAGAAATTAATGTCAGAGAAGGTGTAGAAGAAGAAGAAGTCAATGTCAGAGAAGATGCAGCAGAAGAAGAAGAAGAAGAAGAAGAAGTTAATATGAACAGAAAAAAGAGAGGAAGAAAGAGGAAACACCAAGGTCAAACAAATAAGAGTGCAAAGAAATTGAAAAATGCTAATGAGAATTATTTCAATTATAAGGGTAAACTTGTAAACAGTAAAAATTTCAACTATAACATAAAATGTCCTTGCAAACTGCAATGTTACAAAGAGATTCCAAGAGATCTGCAAGAAAATGAGTTCAACAACTTTTGGAACTTAGGTGACTATACACATCAGAACATGTTCCTAACTAAAAATGTTGAAGAAAAAGAAAGCACTGTAGATGAAAATGGAAATAACAAAAAGGGAAAGAAGCTGTTCACTCGATCATACAAGATTGGAAATACTCCAGTATGCCGAGAAATGTTTCGTAATGTCTATCAAATTTCAACTAAAAGAATTAATACAGCTCTCACAAAACTAAGAAATGGGAATTTACAAGATCTACGTGGTACTTTGCAAGGAGGACAAAACAAGACATCTCCTGATAGTGTTGAAAAAGTTAAAGATCACATCAAAAAGTTGTCACAGTATAAACCCCATTACAAGAGAGGTCAAAAAGAATCAAAGTTTCTTTCTCCTGGAATGACATTGGAAAAAATGTATGAACTGTACATGGAATATTTAATAACTGTAGTACATAATCATAAGATGAATGACTTTCTGGAAAAAGGTGTAAATGAACAACGAAGCTTTCTAAAAAGTCTGGAAACTTACCTCGGACGATATCCTTTATCAGATGGGTGAAAATAATATCATGACGTAGTCGATTTCCTATTTATTATTCTACCTGTGACTGTGAAATCTGGTCTAATTGTAAATTTCTATTCAGGTGACGTGTATTTGGTTGGCTGCACCAATGTGGGGAAATCGACTCTCTTCAATGCGTTCCTCCAGTCTGATTTGTGTAAGATAAAAGCTTCTGACCTGATTAGTAGAGCTACAACGTCTCCATGGCCAGGGACAACTCTCAATCTTTTAAAGGTAAAATAACGGGCCTTAACGCGTCTGTATCTTCCTTGTAAGCGCTAGGTCGCGAGTTCGATTCTCGCCCCGGGGCGGAATTTATCCTAAACAGATAAGGTTCATTCTCAGAACGACTGGTTTTACCTATCCTGTCTTACTTCTCTCTTCGCTTTCCGAAGGTAAAATCTGAAGTAGTGTATTTGTTACCGGCATTCTATGTAATACCTAGTCATTCCAACTTGGCACAGAGATTCAATAAATTATGTAGATCAAAAGTATCCTTGATCCCTGTTTCCAGAAGGTACGGTTCGGCCGTTATTCCGGACCAAAGTTCTGCTATTTAGGGCTATACAGGGAATCAGAACAAAATCTGAAGCTTATTGTGATATGAAATTACACAGGCATATCATGGTTGTGATACCACGCAGAATCAATATAAATTCCATCATGTCCCCAAGATATTCATCATGCATGTGTTCACAATTCTTCAGACATTATGTGACTGCTAAACGAAGATCATTCTCAGAACCAATCAAAGTAAAAGACGAAAAGAAGCTAATGTTTGAAAGAATGGGAGATGAATTATTAGAAGAAAACATTAAAAAAGTTAAACACAAGCTTTTGTTCAACTCATATATTTGGTCTGGATTAGATATACCCAAATCTTATATTGGAAAGAAAAAGTTAATCAACAGTAAATTTTCAGATAATATAAGGTATGATGAAATAGTCCAAGATAAATCAATACCAATATCCCTGAAATTTTTAGGAAGTCTAGGTAAGTTTGGTTTTATTAAAGTTTATGATTATCATTATTTCCCCTTGCTAAAGAAATAGCAAAAGTTGACTCAAAGCAATCACCCTATTTAGGGCTGATTGAGAAGCTGACGAAAAACACCGACCCCGTCTGTACATGGGAAAAGGCAAAGAAAAAGAAGATTATTATTATTAAAAGAGAAAAGAATAATATTAATAAAACAACACTCTTTTTCTTCCAGGAAATCATCAAGATCCAGACGGTTTGCAAAGTAAAGGAGCTGGGAAAGAAAATTCTACTGTCCCAAGTGAAAGGGAAGAACATGAGCAAAACAGAGAAAAAACCCCTACAGCCACAGTATTCCCTTATCAAATAAACACTACCACTGGAGATGTATTGGAAGAGAGTAAAGAAAGTGACCTATCAGAGACATCTCAGACCTGGACAGACCTTGTTTATAGCGGGATTGGGAAGATTGGACTTCGTGGAGAGTACTAATGACTTGTCAATAAGGTAAGGATTACCTTATTGTTAAAAAAAGGTTATTTTTGCATATTTGTAAACTTTACCCATGAAATATCAAATATACAAGACCTTGTTTATACTGCAGGAGTAAAGAGACTGTTCAGTCTCATTCCAGCAGGATAAACAAGGTATATTCTATTTTACCTTTGGGAGCCGCAATCCCATAGAGCCGATTCGGGGCGAGCCAAGATTTTTTGTTTAACATGAATAACAGCGCCGCAGGCGAAATTTTTGTGCGCCGGGCCTTATGCAGTGAATGTAAATTTATTCCTCAATTTTGTCAGGTTTGCAGTGATGGCATCGAATGTTCTACCCCTCACAGCGTGCTATATGAAGGATGCTGACGAAGTGTACAAGTCTCTATTAGGAACAAAAGCTTTCCATGTACCTTGCGGTAGTTCAGAGAGAATGGAACTTTGGCCTGCCTTGGAAGGACGAGAAGTAATCTTGGTCGCGCGACCCGAACCCAACATTGTGTCTGCTGATCTGGTTCTCTCTTCAGCAGGTGAGAAAATAATTCTCGGTATAAGTACTGCTCAAGTTGTTTAAAACAAGTTTAAAACAACTGTCAGTTTAAAACAAGTTGTTCTATTATACTAGGTGCTTTGTTTGTTTGTTGCTAGGTGGCTCACCGATTTTTTTTTTTCTTTTCCTCCTCTCTAGTTACCTACTATTGTAACTTCTAAGAAAACTGACTTACTTGTAAAATAAGACTGACGAAAATCATTTAGTAGAGTATAATTATCATTATTTAACAATTTGTCTGAAAAGGAATTTTTCATTGTGTTAAGCATACTGAAATGCTCATAAATATCGTTCCCCAATTAATACACCTAGATAAATTTTATGACTTGACTTGGACTCGAACCACCAACTTCCAGATCCAAAGTCCAACGAGTTAACCATTGTACCACTGAGGTTGGTGGTCTCCCTTATTCTCTTACTGGTTTCCCTGTGTCATTTATCAATAAAGTAGTTTGCAAGTGGGTAAAACAAAGTTGATGAGGTAAATTCCTTTGTAAAATCACAAGAAAAAAGACCTTATGATAAGAAAAAAGACCCTAGGTTTTCAAGGGCTCAATCAGGCTTAAAAACTCATCAGTCTTATCACAATTAGGTCTTGTTAAAGAATTTAATCCAGGTTTGACTAACCATTTTACATTACATTACATTGAAATGGTCTTTTCTGACGATATTCCCGTGTGCGGAGTCCAGTACTTAAGCAGGACTATTGCACCCAACCATATGAAAGTCACCACGTAACAAAGAGGTAATCATGCAAACTTTCTTGAATTGCAACTTGAACTTTCTATTTTATCAACAATTTTATAATGATCCCCTGGGTTTTCTAGGACCCCTCAATCCCTGGGTACCTGCCGCGGGAAATATTTTCCCCATGCTCCAAGCCTGATCTGAAGGCCATTGTGTGCCAGAGATGTCACCTAATGAAGAACTACAACATGGCACTCAACGTGAACGTAAAGCCAGAGGATTATGAAAAACTCCTGCAACCGATCAGACGAATGAAGGCGCTGGTGATTCTCATCGTAGACATGACAGACTTCCCGTGCAGCATTTGGCCGGGAATACTCAATGTTATCGGTAGGATTTTTGTATGTTTTAGAGGTTGGATAGAAAGAAATGTAACTACGGTGCGGAGGTCTTATCATCCCGAAATCTGAGAGAGAATAAGGGCAGAATAGGAGATGTTTGCAAAATCTTATTGCTTACCGCTTACCGCTATATGTATGTTCTTGCATACTTAACTTCCCGTGCAGTATTTGGCCAGGATCATAGTCTTATCATTCCGAAATCGAAGAGAGAAATAGGGCAGGATAGAAAAAAGCCAGCTGTTCCTAGAACGAACCATATCTGTTTAGGATAATGTCCTCCCCAGGCGGTAATCGAACTCGCGATCTAGCGCTTACAAAGTAGGCGCACTAAAAATATAATGAGTAATTAAAAATAAATATTAACGAAATCCTAACTTAGGGGCGGGATAATTATGCACGAGTACTTATAACTGTAACATTTGATTTCAGGTGTAAAGCGACCGATATTCGTTGTGGGTAATAAAATCGATGCTATCCCTGGAGATAGCAAAGGTTGGCTTAAACAGGCGGAACAAGCATTGCGAGATGCTCTCCCCACTCAAGCCAATGTGTTGGATGTATCCTTCATTAGCGCCAAGACTGGCTATGGTATAGAGGAACTCATCACCAAGATATACAAGATCTGGGAACTGAGAGGTCAGTTTTTATTTCCCCTATCCTCATAGAACCCCTATCCTATGCGAAACTATTCTTTTGTCAGAGACTTATAAAGTATAGACATGTAGGTACTTTACTTGAGGAATTACAAACACTTGAATTTATAATTAAACTTTGAGATCTCAAATTAAGGAAGCAAGTGTTGGTCTCCAAGTCTCGAAGAACAATACATATGTGACTTCATGAAATATTGTCTTTTTATGGAATTCCAACTTGATATTTCAAATTGCTAGATCTGAAACTTACCAACAATACATATGTGACTTCATGAAATATTGTCTTTTTATGGAATTCCAACTTGATATTTCAAATTACTAGATCTGAAACTTACCTCGTTCTTGGTTGAAAGTACTTACCTTTTCAGGTGTTTTATTTAGCTTATAATAATATTACATGTTTCAAAGAAAACGGGGGCGATGGCAGAGAGTCAGCCATTCCGAGAACGAACCTTATGTGTTTAGGACAAAGTCCGCCCCGGGCGGGAGCATTTATACTTCTAAAACTTACTTTCCGAGTTTCTGAGGATCATTGATGTCCACAGTTTTCTTCTCAATATAGTCTCGCAGTATCTTGTGGTAGAAGTCATCGTCGTCAAATACCTCTTCATCATACTCCTCCTTTATCAAAGCTGTCTCTTTGTCCTGAAACAAACACACAAGTAGTGGCAAACGTGATTTTCTTATCATGATATCTCTGTGTACTTGATTTTAAATTATTTGTGTTTGTCTTTTATTTTTTTCAAGGACCATTCTTTTGTACTTATGGAATAGCTTTTAATTGGTTGATAACTTGCATCTGTTTGTGTTTTAGGAGACAACACAATATCATTGCCCAAAAGTACCTACTAATGCCCCTCCTACTCGCCCAAAAAGTGGCTGTAAAACACTAGAAAAATCAAGATTGTTTTGATTAAAAAGTAGATTCCCTTCACCCCCTCAAAGATAAGATCAATGAGAAAGAAGGAATAGCATGATCAAATAATGATTTTAAGATTTACAGAGGTTTGATAGAGGGAGCTGTAACGCTAGAAACATACATTTCATTCAGGGTGACCACTAAATCCACTAGGTAAGCATTAAGCATGCAAATCACAAAGGCTACAGAATATGACAATTATGACATTTATTTGATCATATTGAAGTATTAGAAATTTATAATTCAGGCTATTGGTCCCTAAAAGTATATCAGTACCTACTTGCAGTGATGCTAAAGAGTTTGTTTTTCAAAGAATGAAGACAAAAAAATTGTGCTATTACTATAAGCTGTCCTATCCAGAACAGATAAATTATAGGTCCCTCTGGCTCTGACATATTCTCAGTTGCTGTCACTTAAAAATAGGTATCTCCTTTGAATTTGGTGTTGATATAGAAAACAGTAGTGATTAGTGATCTAGTGAATGTAGGTACCAGACATATAGATATTATGTATTTATAAACATTATGTAAACTGCTGTTAGCCATAACATGTTCAATGTGTAAGTCATGCCATAATCATAACTAATATAAGTACACAAAGGTAAAATCTGAAGTAGTGTATTTGTTACCGGCATTCTATGTAATACCTAGTCATTCCAACTTGGCACAGAGATTCAATAAATTATATAGATCAAAAGTATCCTTGATCCCTGTTTCCAGAAGGTACGGTTCGGCCGTTATTCCGGACCAAAGTTCCGCTATTTAGGGCTATACAGGGGAAAAAAGCTCAAAAGGAACTAGCGCTACTCACGACTTTACCTTTAGCCACAGGTCGCTCAAATTTTTGCCGACAGCTTCCATCATAGATATTAGAAAGCTGTCAAAATTTGTATGAAGTTTTATATCATTTATCTTCTCCTTGAATTTCAGTTTCCAATATTTAAACCTACGCCACACGAACTGCAAGTGCGTAATGTGCGCCTCCATGAAAGAGCCAAAATAGATAAACAGGAGAAATATCTCTACGAAGAACAGAAGCGCGCTTTCAAGTGGAAAGATACGGGGGTGAAATCTTTAGTTGGTAAGTGTGAACTTGGGTGTATTATTATTATTTAATTATTATTATAACAGTTTTTGATAGAGGGAACTCTAAGTGCCAAGGTCTTATGGTCCCGAACGCGAAGAGAGAAGGAAGACAGGATAGGAGAAAGCCAGCCGTTCCGAGAACCAACCTTTTCCGTTCAGGATAAAATCCGCCCCGTTCGGAAATCGAACCCGCGACCTAGCGCTTACAAGGCAGACGTTACAACGTAGAAGCTGAAAGCGTTTTATGGAACCAGAAAGCACCTATAAAAGTAGGCGTTTAAATGGCAAGGGTTCACTTGACCACAACGCCATTCTTCCTAGTAGCCTAGTACTACTATTGCAAAGGGGAATATTTACTACTGTCTTTAGAAGTAGAAAACTGAAGGCAGCATCACGGGACTTGGTGTATTTTATCTACAGGACATATAGGAAGAACGTTTGGTGCTGAAAATACTGGTGACCGAGAGGCGGAACTATCAATGTCTAAGGTAGATCCAAAGCGTCTTGTATCCAGGGATGTGTTTAATGAGAAGGACAATTTATTTGCTCATGGGAAATGGTGCTATGACACACCGGGCACAGTGCAGCCTGATCAGGTAACAAATCGGATACCACACTACTACCTAAAGCCAGCCAGGTAGACCTGATCAGTTTCGCATGTCAGGTCTATCTGATACCTGCATATTCACTATCACGCAGATCTGATCAGGTGTACCTGCTAGTGAGTGGCTGGCCTTAGTATATGCACCTACATTTCTTTAATAACGTTACTATACTGGATACCACACTACTACCTAAAGCCAGCCAGGTAGACCTGATCAGTTTCGCATGTCAGGTCTATCTGATACCTGCATATTCACTATCAGGCAGATCTGATCAGGTGTACCTGCTAGTGAGTGGCTGGCCTTAGTATATGTACCTACATTTCTTTAATAACGTTACTATACGCAAGTCATATCAAAGTTCTGATTGTACTCCCACTATTTTTCTCAGTGGTGTAGTGGTCAAGACCAAGCTCGCCTGGTAAACAGGAGGGCGTGGGTTCAATCCCAGCCGACACATGGAATTTTATCCTCATTATAACTTGAGAATTTGACTGCGATATTAGTAGTGGCCTACTGCTGGAGTAAAGGTACTTTTTAAGCTCGCCTGGTAAACAGGAGGGCGTGGGTTCAATCCCAGCCGACACATGGAATTTTATCCTCATTATAACTTGAGAATTTGACTGCAATATTAGTAGTGGCCTACTGCTGGAGTAAAGGTACTTTTCAGTCCTATGCGAGCCGTATAAATAAGCACTACTATTATTATTTCCAGATCATTCATCTGCTGACTACAGAAGAACTTGTGGCCACATTGCCCAAGTCAGTCATACGTCCGCGTGTATTACATCTCAGACCTGGACAGACCTTGTTTATAGCGGGATTGGGAAGATTGGACTTCGTGGAGAGTACTAATGACTTGTCAATAAGGTAATCCTTACCTTGTTAAAAAAAGGTTATTTTTGCATATTTGTAAACTTTACCCATGAAATATACAAGACCTTGTTTATACTGCGGGAGTAAAGAGATTTTTCAGTCTCATTCCAGTTTGATACATCCAAGTCATCGTCTTCTGAACCTCTGTTGAACACAAAGCAAGCAGGAAAATGAAGTTAATTCTGTAATTAAAGTATTGAGTTCACAAGTCCAAGTACCCAGCACTAGTGTATTGGTATTAATAAATTAGGATCATAGTGGTGAGGAAAAACTCAACTGTGCACACATTCCTTACAGGGTAACTCTACTTGATTGACTCCTAAATCTTAAAACAATAGATATTTTGGTAATTATTTGGAAGCCAAGACAATGAAAAAGAAAGCTTTTTTATGTTTAACACAACTCTACAATAACATTGGTTACTGCTCAAAATGTGAAAGTTCTTTTTTATGTTTTACCTAACCCTATAATAACACTGGTCACTGCTCATTTGTGACAGCTCCTTTTTGAAGCAATTTTCCTTTGACATGATTTTTGAACAAGCACCTTTTTTTTAAAGTAGATATACTTACAAAATACTATAGTCATCTTCATCATCTCCACTATCCCCCTCCTCTTCTTCTTCTCCTTCATCATTGTCATCATCTTCTAGATCAGAACCATCACTTTCATTTTCATCACCACTTGCTGCTTCTTTTTCCTCTCCCTCTTCTTCATACTCATTATCAGATAAGCTTCCAATAGATTCCTCAGTTTCATTTGGTTTTGGTTTCTCCAATGAATTAAAATAGTCACCGAAGAGTTTTCAATTGCATCCCTCTCTGATTTCTCAAGATCTTTATCATTTGAAGGATCTGTGGTAAGTTAAAACCTTGTTTAATTAAAAGGAAGATCTTTTTCTTTTTTATGGTCCAAACTGAGTAAAAGCAAAAAAAAAAAAAAAGTACTAGGTGCAATCTTTGGAGGTCCAAGTTCTAGAACATCTAAATATTATTTCCTAAAATAACATGTCATTCTTAGATTGAATTAATTTATTTTAATACTCTTTCAGATTGCATCTCCTTCCATTGAAAGTTTCTCAACCATAGCTGATCAAGAGGCTTCCATAGCAGATTTAGAAGTAATTAAAGACATCCATACTAGAGTTGACAACCCTCAGAAACATGTTGAACCCCTAGAAACATACATTTCATTCAGGGTGACCACTAAATCCACTAGGTAAGCATTACGCATGCAAATCACAAAGGCTACAGAATATGACATTTATTTGATTATATTGAAGTATTATAAATTTATAATTCAGGCTATTGGTCCCTAAAAGTACATCAGTACCTACTTACAGTGATGCTAAAGAGTTTGTTTTTCAAAGAATGAATGAAGACAAAAAAAATGTGCTATTACTATAAGCTGTCCTATCCAGAACAGATAAATTATAGGTCCCCCTGGCTCTGACATATTCTCAGTTGCTGTCACTTAAAAATAGGTATCACCTTTGAATTTGGTGTTGATATAGAAAACAGAGTAGTGATCTAGTGAATGTAGGTACCAGACATAGAGATATTATTTATTTATAAACATTATGTAAACTGCTGTTAGCCATAACATGTTCAATGTGTAAGTCATGCCATTTCATTACATATTCCTTTTCAGACCCGAGTTTCCGGACACGGAATGTATCGTTCGTAGACGTTACAATGACTTTGTTTGGTTACATAACAAGCTGGTGGAAACCCTACCAAGTCACATCATTCCTCCTTTGGAAAGTAAGTTTTAGAAGTATAAATGCTCCCGCCCGGGGCGGACTTTGTCCTAAACACATAAGGTTCGTTCTCGGAATGGCTGACTCTGCCATCGCCCCCGTTTTCTTTGAAACATGTAATATTATTATAAGCTAAATAAAACACCTGAAAAGGTAAGTACTTTCAACCAAGTCAGGGGACAAATAGACCCCCTTGAATAGAAAATGGATTATTACTTTCTATTTTTTTTTTCTCTCTTGGGACCACTTCGTGGACCACTTGAAACCTTCTCGCGGACCACAGTTTGGGAGTCCCTGACTTAAATAGTAAAATGTTAGTAAATACTCGCAGGTACAAGAATTTAGAATATTTCGATGTTAATAAAATCTTCTATTCCTAATTTCAGACAGTGGATGGAGCTACAAAAGCTACGAAGCAAAATGAAGCGCAAGGTGGACGTCAAGTGTACCAAAGGAAGAAAGCTGAGATATGGAGTTCATGAGAAGCTGGTGAATTTCATGGCGCCCGTACTTTCTCATCAATGGAACCCCGAGTCGGAAACAGAGCTGTTCAAGTCCCTGTTTGGGAAGAAAAAGTAAAATATCCAGCTTAGTTAGCTTGGTTGGTAGCGCGTCTACGTTGTAAGCGCTAGGCCGCGGGTTCGATTACCGCCCGGGGGTGATTTTATCCTAAAGGGATAAGGTTCGTTCTCGGACAGCTGGCTTTCTTCTATCCTGTCTTCCTTCTCTCTTCGCGTTCGGGACGATAAGACGAGTTCCCCCTATCAAACCCCTTGAAATAAAATGAAGCAACTTGGATGTATTGAGATCACAGAGAAAAGGATATTACTTTGTTTTATTTCTGAGATAGATTGATATTAAGGTATGTCCACACATAGTCGACCGGCCGTCGATCGATGTCCACTGAACCATCCACACTGCTTTGATAAAATAGTTTCTCCTTGTCGATCAATGGCCGGTTGACGATGTTCGACATAATATGTCGCAACGATCATTCTTTCACAATTTACCGGGACTCCTTCTCGGTAAATTGTGGACCTGTTTTCAAATTCCGGTTATTGGCATCTTGACCACTACACCACCGAGGTGGGTTATACACTTATACAGTTACTTCAGATACAGGGTGGTCCAGAGTTACCTGACGGTTTTGATTTGCCCATTACGTTGTTATAACTTGTCATAGCTTGTTGAAATTAATATCACTAAGTTCAGAACTAAATGAGCTTTTGTTACAATGTAGTCATGGACCCCACAACATCGAGCTCTCGCTGTGGTGGCATTTCTTAAAAGTAGTGAATTTTTGACTAATGCTCAGAGGAAGTTTTGCATCCATTTTGATTTTCCTCCCTCCTCACCCGATCTTAGCTCATGCGACTTTTTTCATGGAAGTACGTTAAAAACAAGGTGTATATTCATAAGACAAGGACTCTGGATGAGTTAACGGGTGCTTCTTATCGGGAAATTCGTGCTATAGCCCAGGAAGGGCTAAAGACAGTAAGTGAATTTTTGACTAATGCTCAGAGGAAGTTTTGCATCCATTTTGATTTTCCTCCCTCCTCACCCGATCTTAGCTCATGCGACTTTTCTTCATGGAAATACGTTAAAAACAAGGTGTACGAGTATATTCATAAGACAAGGACTCTGGATGAGTTAACGGGTGCTTCTTATCGGGAAATTCGTGCTATAGCCCAAGAAGGGCTAAAGCCAGTTTGTCGATTTTGCACACAGATTGAGTGTTTTCAAAATGAGGCCAATTTTTCGGATAGCGTTGTCTGCCACACCTGATCACCATCACAAACAAAATTAAATAGGTAAATTGAGTAGAGTTGCTTTCCGTTTTTACCTTGTTCATGTAACTTCCACAGCTCTCAAGGAGAAATCATGACAGTAAAGAAAAGTAGTATCCGGCAAGAGATAGATTCTCAATTTAATGTTCGCCAACAACAAGAAGACATAGATGATTTTGAAAACCCTATTGCAGGTAAGTAATTTTCCATTGATCTTTTTCACCTACCTACTTATTAGGTGTTCCTCATACTTTGTACAGTAGGAGGGGAAGGTTGTATTGATCAACAACATACCTAGGTACGTTGTCTGCCACACCTGATCACCATCACAAACAAAATCCCCAAAAAAGTAAACCTCATTTTGTTATCTTTCATTTAAAATAAATATCCACTCTTTTATCTTGAAAATTGAACGTGTAGCATCATTTTAAAAACCGTCAGGTAACTCTGGACCACCCTGTATATCGCTGGAACGGACACTGCTTCATTATTCTTCCATTTCGTCTTCATCTTCCTCCGATTCCAGCATGGTATACATGGGGGCGTCTCTTGCCTTTTTACCTCGCATCAGATGAACATATTTGTGTAGTGGTACGTTTCGAACGTAAATACCTAGTTATATTATGGTAGGTACCTACCTGGTAAAGTTGTATTTTCCTTTTGGAAATGGACACCATTCTGATGGCTGGCCATCTTCTATTCCCTATGGTTTAATACAGGTGCTATTGTGGCAAAAGGGAGAAAACAAGCCTCAGAAAGGAGGAAATCTGTGGGACACAGGCTACTACAAAGGTTGTTATGTACCTAGGTACCCATCACAGAATGTCCTGTTTCAATTCCAGGTGCTGTACAAAATCTGCTATCTGATGACATCCAGACTGTTAACTCAGATGGCCTAGAAAACCCAGGGGATCATTATAAAATTGTTGATAAAATAGAAAGTTCAAGTTGCAATTCAAGAAAGTTTGCATGATTACCTCTTTGTTACGTGGTGACTTTCATATGGTTGGGTGCAATAGTCCTGCTTAAGTACTGGACTCCGCACACGGGAATATCGTCAGAAAAGACCATTTCAATGTAATGTAATGTAAAATGGTTAGTCAAACCTGGATTAAATTCTTTAACAAGACCTAATTGTGATAAGACTGATGAGTTTTTAAGCCTGATTGAGCCCTTGAAAACCTAGGGTCTTTTTTCTTATCATAAGGTCTTTTTTCTTGTGATTTTACAAAGGAATTTACCTCATCAACTTTGTTTTACCCACTTGCAAACTACTTTATTGATAAATGACACAGGGAAACCAGTAAGAGAATAAGGGAGACCACCAACCTCAGTGGTACAATGGTTAACTCGTTGGACTTTGGATCTGGAAGTTGGTGGTTCGAGTCCAAGTCAAGTCATAAAATTTATCTAGGTGTATTAATTGGGGAACGATATTTATGAGCATTTCAGTATGCTTAACACAATGAAAAATTCCTTTCCTTATAAGGGAGACCACTAACCTGACAGTGAAGATGTGCCCCACATCCTCCACAAGGTACAGTACTGGCTGGTATACTAGGATCTGGGGTTCCATACTCAAAATAGCTTGGATCTATGTCGAAATCATCTTCTTCTGATTCATCATAAACCTCATAGTCCCTCATCCAGCGCATTGTGTAGGAGCCCTCCAGTGGTTCTGTCAATTGAAAATAATGTAAATATATTTTTAAATTATAAAAAGCCCACCTCTGTGGCCGAGTGGTCAAGAGCACTGACTCTCAACCTGGAGGTGCTGGGTTCGAATCCCGGCCAGAGCGGAAATTCCATGTACAGACGGGGTCGGTGTTTTTCGTCAGCTTCTCAATCAGCCCTAAATAGGGTGATTGCTTTGAGTCAACTTTTGCTATTTCTTTAGCAAGGGGAAATAATGATAATCATAAACTTTAATAAAACCAAACTTACCTAGACTTCCTAAAAATTTCAGGGATATTGGTATTGATTTATCTTGGACTATTTCATCATACCTTATATTATCTGAAAATTTACTGTTGATTAACTTTTTCTTTCCAATATAAGATTTGGGTATATCTAATCCAGACCAAATATATGAGTTGAACAAAAGCTTGTGTTTAACTTTTTTAATGTTTTCTTCTAATAATTCATCTCCCATTCTTTCAAACATTAGCTTCTTTTCGTCTTTTACTTTGATTGGTTCTGAGAATGATCTTCGTTTAGCAGTCACATAATGTCTGAAGAATTGTGAACACATGCATGATGAATATCTTGGGGACATGATGGAATTTATATTGATTCTGCGTGGTATCACAACCATGATATGCCTGTGTAATTTCATATCACAATAAGCTTCAGATTTTGTTCTGAATACGTCTGAAAATGGAAAAACGTACACAGTTAGTAAACCAGCTTTGAAATTTAAACAATGAGAAGAGCATAGGTCTAAAACATAAGAGAAGAAAGTGCACAATCCAGATGTCCATTTAAGACATGTTAAGTAAGAACCTACCTGTCCTTTTGAGAAACAATTTTCTAGGCCAGGCGGCACTTCGAACTCTTGACGTTTGCACACCTCCCAGCTCACTTTATTTGTTGGTATTCTTGGAAGGGGTAAGGTTTTAACCCCTTGAGGGGTAATTGCCCTCAGGTTGGGAACCACTGCTCTAGATTAAATGCCCCAAGGTTGGGAGCCACTGCTCTAGTGTCCAGATCAAAAGTTAAACATTCAATGTGATCATTTTCTTTGGCTTTTAGGGTGCCTGGTTTGAACATATCTCTAGCTATTGTAACCATTTCCGGATGTTTGTCATACTCCTGTTGTATTTTTTCTTTTGTTGCTACTGTTTCTGTTCCCACTGTTGTAGCATAGGTATCACATTTATTGGAACTTGGGGACATGATGGAATTTATATTGATTCTGCGTGGTATCACAACCATGATATGCCTGTGTAATTTCATATCACAATAAGCTTCAGATTTTGTTCTGAATACGTCTGAAAATGGAAAAACGTACACAGTTAGTAAACCAGCTTTGAAATTTAAACAATGAGAAGAGCATAGGTCTAAAACATAAGAGAAGAAAGTGCACAATCCAGATGTCCATTTAAGACATGTTAAGTAAGAACCTACCTGTCCTTTTGAGAAACAATTTTCTAGGCCAGGCGGCACTTCGAACTCTTGACGTTTGCACACCTCCCAGCTCACTTTATTTGTTGGTATTCTTGGAAGGGGTAAGGTTTTAACCCCTTGAGGGGTAATTGCCCTCAGGTTGGGAACCACTGCTCTAGATTAAATGCCCCAAGGTTGGGAGCCACTGCTCTAGTGTCCAGATCAAAAGTTAAACATTCAATGTGATCATTTTCTTTGGCTTTTAGGGTGCCTGGTTTGAACATATCTCTAGCTATTGTAACCATTTCCGGATGTTTGTCATACTCCTGTTGTATTTTTTCTTTTGTTGCTACTGTTTCTGTTCCCACTGTTGTAGCATAGGTATCACATTTATTGGAACTATCTTCTTTCAATGATTTGAATTTCAAGTTGAATTGATTAAGAAAGATATTCCTGTATACACCAAAACTCACACATCCCAGACTTTTTAGAAAGCTTCGTTGTTCATTTACACCTTTTTCCAGAAAGTCATTCATCTTATGATTATGTACTACAGTTATTAAATATTCCATGTACAGTTCATACATTTTTTCCAATGTCATTCCAGGTCTAACCAGACTTTTCCGTTATTTGATAGGCATGGATGTAAAAGAATGTGACTTGAAGTAATGCAAAAGCGGTACTGAGGTACTTTTTTTTAATTAGTTTGACATACTGATACAGCTTTTCTAATAAGTAAGTACTTACTCTCATAAAAGTCATCTTCTTCCTCTGATAGGTCACTTTCTTTACTCTCTTCCAATACATCTCCAGTGGTAGTGTTTATTTGATAAGGAAATACTGTGGCTGTAGGGGTTTTTTCTCTGTTTTGCTCATGTTCTTCCCTTTCACTTGGGACAGTGAAATTTTCTTTCCCAGCTCCTTTACTTTGCGAACCGTCTGGATCTTGATGATTTCCTGGAAGAAAAAGAGTGTTGTTTTATTAATATTATTCTTTTCTCTTTTAATAATAATAATCTTCTTTTTCTTTGCCTTTTCCCATGTACAGACGGGGTCGGTGTTTTTCGTCAGCTTCTCAATCAGCCCTAAATAGGGTGATTGCTTTGAGTCAACTTTTGCTATTTCTTTAGCAAGGGGAAATAATGATAATCATAAACTTTAATAAAACCAAACTTACCTAGACTTCCTAAAAATTTCAGGGATATTGGTATTGATTTATCTTGGACTATTTCATCATACCTTATATTATCTGAAAATTTACTGTTGATTAACTTTTTCTTTCCAATATAAGATTTGGGTATATCTAATCCAGACCAAATATATGAGTTGAACAAAAGCTTGTGTTTAACTTTTTTAATGTTTTCTTCTAATAATTCATCTCCCATTCTTTCAAACATTAGCTTCTTTTCGTCTTTTACTTTGATTGGTTCTGAGAATGATCTTTGTTTAGCAGTCACATAATGTCTGAAGAATTGTGAACACATGCATGATGAATATCTTGGGGACATGATGAAATTTATATTGATTCTGCGTGGTATCACAACCATGATATGCCTGTGTAATTTCATATCACAATAAGCTTCAGATGGTCTTCTTTAGATTTTGTCCTGAATACGTCTGAAAATGGAAAAACGTACACAGTTAGTAAACCAGCTTTGAAATTCAAACAATGAGAAGAGCATAGGTCTAAAACATAAGAGAAGAAAGTGCACAACCCAGATGTCCATTTAAGACACGTTAAGTAAGAACCTACCTGTCCTTTTGAGAAACAATTTTCTAGGCCAGGCGGCACTTTGAACTCTTGACGTTTGTGCACCTCCCAGCTCACTTTATTTGTTGGTATTCTTGGAAGGGGTAAGGTTTTAACCCCTCCTTCTCTGACATTAACTTCTGGTTCTTCTGCTGCTTGTTGTGGCTCACCTTCTCTCAAATACTTATTTTTCATATCCATCATTGTCTGTTAACAAAAGAAAAATGTAACCAACATAACTAATAAAACCTGTTCCCTATCCTTTTACTTACAGAGGATGTATATAGGTACCCTCTTTTCTATTCTGATAGGTACTTACTTGTGAATTAGATTAATATGTAAATTTGTCTCAGCTTGGGCAAAGGAGTCTGAGTGAGGTCTACAGTTCACAGAACTACTAGGTAACAAGAATATTGTAACTTTACGCTTGAAACTTTTATTATTCCATACTTTTGGGGAAAAAACTCCAGCTAATCACAAAATAAAAGTATTTTTTTTTTAATCACCATTATCAATCAAATTTAAAAATTCGCGGTACTACTCATGCTTTGAAGTGAGGTTAGGAAAATTCATTAGAGCGAATATACTAGTTTATTAGAGCGAAAAGTACTACGAAAAATATCCCTTTGGATTTGGACTACGGGCTACCTACCTACTATACAAAACCTGATGTGAATACAAGTTATTTTGATTATGTACCTACCTAGGTAGGTATCTATTTATTTCCATACCTCCTAGGTATAGTGATAATAGAATTTTTATAAATACTGACTCATTTAATGATCTAACAAGACTGTTTACCTACCATCACATTTCATTACCAAGTCGAAATTTTTCATCACAAATTAGAGGGGGTAGGTACCTATCTAATCTACGACAGTAGTCATCATCAGGTAATGGTAGGTAGTTGACTGAACTATGTTGCCAGTCATAGAACTGTTTAATATTATTAACACCTTAGTTTAGAAGGAAATCAATTTTATTTTTATTTATTAATTATTTTTTTTAGTAGGTATCAAAAACATGACCAGTTTGGAAGATTACTCTTTGGTTAATGTCATAAAACGTGGCTCATTCGGGTAAGGACAAACCGATTCTGTATGTAGATAGGTAGATTCGTAGAAGCTCAACCCGTCCTTTGGGTTGAGCTTCTGTATGTAGATAGGTAAGTACCTACAGGTGTAAAATAAATTTCGACTTCTCTACATTCATAATGTTATAATGGCTGGGTGCAGGATGATCGACCTTCATAGGCGAATACGAGAGCAAATACCTCTTCATCATACTCCTCCTTTATCAAAGCTGTCTCTTTGTCCTGAAACAAACACACAAGTAGTGGCAAACGTGATTTTCTTGTCATGATATCTCTGTGTACTTGATTTTAAATTATTTGTGTTTGTCTTTTATTATTTTCAAGGACCATTCTTTTGTACTTATGGAATAGCTTTTAATTGGTTGATAACTTGCATCTGTTTGTGTTTTAGGGGACAACACAATATCACTGCCCCAAAGTACCTGCTAATGCCCCTCCTATTCGCCCAAAAAGTGGCTGTAAAACACTAGAAAAATCAAGATTGTTTTGATTAAAAAGTAGATTCTCTTCACCCCCTCAAAGATAAGATCTCATTCCTCACCTCTCCTAGTGTTATCAATGAGAAAGAAGGAATAGCATGATCAAATAATGATTTTAAGATTTACAGAGGTTTGATAGAGGGAGCTGTAACTGTTAGGGTCTTATCGTCCCGAAATCGAAGAGAGAATGAAGACAGGATAAGAGAAAGCCAGCAGTTCCGAGAACGAACCAAACCGCCCCTGGCGGAAATCGAACCCGCGGCCTAGCGCTTACAAGGCAGAAGCGCTACCAATCAAGCTAACTAGGCTGGCTTATCAAATAAAATTCTAACCTCTTTCAAATCCAAAGCGGCCTCTCCGACACGCTGATATTTGGATTTCCGCTGCTGTGTTCTCCTCACTAGACGTTGCTTATCATTGAGAATATGTTCAATCTGTTGCAGTACGCTTTGATCGAACGCGGAAAAGTTTGAGTTGGCCATCTTGCCCGAGGCTATTTTCGTTTTGTCGTTCCATTTTTGAATGGCCTCGTTTTGGTAGGGGGTAAAATCGGTCTGCATTTGGGTCAACAGAGTACTGTACTCGTCCAGCTTTCTCTTTTTGTTCACGACGCCAGCTTTGTCTGCATTCGAGCGTTTCCGTTTTAAATTGCTGGAAAAAAATATTTGGAGGGGTTTCCCTATTAGAATATTTAACTGAAGGTAAAGGTAAATATGGTCTCTTTAAATAGTCATAATATTAACACACTTTTGCTATTGGTCTGTAAAATTTGCAATTTTTTTTTTATTTGTTGGCAGATTTCATCAAGTATTGCAATTTGTTCATAACACAGTTTTCGTACCTAACCAGGTTCTATATTTTAAAGAGGGTTCCTATTTACTTACTCTGAATTTCCAAAACCTTCATATTGATTGCAAAGTTTCTCATGAAGAGATATTAGAGTCTCCATTAGTTTTGCTATATTTTCTTCTGCTTCACTGATATCTTTTTTCAATTCATCCAGGAGGTTAAATTTCTTCAATACTTCCTGACTTGGGAACTTGTTGAATGCTACAATACCCTTCTGTAGACGAATCCTGCATTCCAGAAATGCATCCCAAAGACCTGTGAAGATTATTTAATTAAACAGAAGTCAGATTGAAGAAATGAAAGAAATTCTTTACATCCCATAGAATTTAAATTGTTATGGTAGAGATTTTTGCTGTTCTATATGCTACTTGAGATTAAAGAAAGAACAGTTTTTACATACCTAGGTAGGTATTGACCTTTTAATCACCTACTAAAGTACAAACCTCATAGAATGAGACATATGGAAAGACAACTGGGAAACTGACCGGGGAAACTTACTTATCTGTTGCTGAACTGCTCTCCCCTTGTCTATTTCTGATGTCACGGAATGTTTAGAATACAGGAAGTCATCATCCACTCCTTCTTGGTTATCTTCAGTTTTATTTTGAGTTGATACATCACAACTGGGAAACTGACCGGGGAAACTTACTTATCTGTTGCTGAACTGCTCTCCCCTTGTCTATTTCTGATGTCACGGAATGTTTAGAGTACAGGAAGTCATCATCCACTCCTTCTTGGTTATCTTCAGTTTTATATTGAGTTGATACATTTTAACAGATATATCTATCTACCTAGTTAGGCGAGTTAAAAACAATAAAATATGTATTCCACAATCTTTTTTGAGATGGGTGGGTTGAAAGACTGAATTCAGTCACACCTTAAGGTGTGTTTCCATTCACACATTCACTTAGAATCAGCCAATGGAGCAGTTGCAGTTGGGTAAAAATTATGAATAAAAGATTCCTACGTAAAAAGTTGTGAAAAATCCAATTATCCAATGGAGGAGTTGCAATTGGGAAAATTATTATTAATAAAAGGTCGATTCCTACGTAAAAAGTTGTGAAAAATCCAAATACTCCGAAAAAGTAACTTTAAAAGGTCGAAAATTCAATTTTTAATTGCCGTTTTAATTAAAAAGTTCAAAGAGTTGTGACATCAGACTTAATGTCAAAATGCGCAGAAACGCTTGCGCACAAACAAACGAAGCGGGAGTAATGAATTATGACATCATCGCCTACGGGAGCATATGTCGTGACGTCAAACTTTACGATTTATTAAAAGTCGTAAGAAAAGAAAAATTCCGTTGGTCCTCATTTTTCCTGCTCTATGACTTTGAAACATCACACAAGTAAGCGCAACTGATCTATTGACACACCAATTATGGAAAGCTGATTGTCTGTTTCCATTTGTTTCTAATCTCTCAGCATTCACACACAGTTCCTTGCAGGTTTTATTTCGCAAACTGATTGGAATTTTTTATGTTTGTCAATCAGTGCACTTCCACAACCCAGCACTGCCAATCAGCCAATTCTTCAAATTTGGAGTCAGGCTCACTGTAGGTACCTATAGGGGAAAATGAAGCTTGAGTGTGTCATTTCTAATCTCTCAGCATTCACACACAGTTCCTTGCAGGTTTTATTTCGCAAACTGATTGGAATTTTTTATGTTTGTCAATCAGTGCATTTCCACAACCCAGCACTGCCAATCAGCCGATTCTTCAAATTTGGAGTCAGGCTCACTGTAGGTACCTATAGGGGAAAATGAAGCTCGAGTGTGTCACAATTTCCTATTTAAATTTTTGAAGTTGACCCCCCCTGGAGCTGACCCTGGCTCTGACCAAAATTTGGCAACTACTTCAAAAAATGGCATTTTAAAAGATAAAGACTTTTCAAACACTCTGTACTATTCACTTAGAATCAGCCAATTGACACACCAATTATGGAAAGCTGATTGTCTGTTTCCATTTGTTTCTAATCTCTCAGCATTCACACAGTTCCTTGCAGGTTTTATTTCGCAAACTGAGTGGAATTTTTTATGATAGTCAGTGCATTTCCACAACCCAGCACTGCCAATCTGCTGATTCTTCAAATTTGGAGTCAGGCTCACTGTAGGTATAGGAGAAAATGAAGCTCGAGTGTGTCACAATTAGGGGGTTCTGATTTAAGTTTTTGAAGTTGACCCCCCTGGAGCTGACCCTGGCTCTGACCAAAATTTGGCAACTACTTCAAAAAATGATATTTTAAAAGATAAAGACTTTTCAAACACTGTACATACTGTTACCATTTCAGGAATTTAACTAGATGCCAGCAGCTCAGTGTGTTTGAGTATTGTTCAACATGAGTGATAGTAAAGAGATTGCCGTGCTGGAAGTATCTCCACACTCTCAATCAATTGCATCCCTCTCTGATTTCTCAAGATCTTTATCATTTGAAGGATCTGTGGTAAGTTAAAACCTTGTTTAATTAAAAGGAAGATTTTTTTTTCTTTTTTATGGTTTAATATGCTACCATTGTTACATCTACGCCAGTCCTGTGCTCTGTTCCTATCCTCCTGGTATCGTTTATCATGTGTATGTATATTTCTGCTTCTCTTCCAATCGCAGAAATGTTCAGCAGACCGGATATTTGGTGAGTTCTTAGAAAGTAGCTATTAGGTCATGAGAGATACGAAAATTTCGTGTCTACGAGGATTTGGCTTCCTTTGGCCTGGACCACAATGAGAGTAAAGTTTGAATTTGTCGAATTCAATACATAAGCTTAAACAAATTTTGTGGTCCCTACCATTAGAATGCTCTAAACTTAAAAAAAAAAACTATAGGTATTGACCCAAAGAACGGGGACACTGAGAGAAGGTACCTCATTATTATCATTTTAATTCAATTACCTACATACCTATCTATTTGCTTTAAAAAAAAAAAAAAAATATATATATATATATCCTAAAGGTGATACCTAAATTAATTAACATTTTAATGCCAATCTATACAAAAGTAAGAGTTATTTTTTAGCCATCACGATGATCAAGATAAATTATAATTGAAGTAACCATACTGATGTGTAGGTAGGAATGACCCTCCAGGTAAAGTTCGATATTTTTGGCCCCGATTTGTAATCGGTCCAGTTTTTGTTTAGTGGGCAAGTTGGTTAGTTCTCTACCTGGATACGCAAAGGTGTCTTTTGCTATGTACAATTAACATAGGTAGAATAGAATAGAATATAACTTGTCTATCCTGCCCGAATAGGACTGAAAAGTCCCTTTACTTCAGAAGTCTAAATAGTTTTCCGTCTAGGTATTGTTTGCCCTTGGGGGAAAAAAGTCTAGGTATACTGTTAGATGAAGATCGCAGTACCTACAATATTTTCAAGTACCTATTACAAAAACTTTTTTTTTCTCTTATGCGACAGTTTAGACTGCGAGAGAAAAGGGATTTTTCAGTCCTATGATGGCAGTATAAACAAGGTATAATCTATTCCATTCTCATCCTCTCAGTTACTCTCTTCCTACTTTCTGTTGTCCTTGCCCTCTCTAAATTTAACGGGGACATAGTCACACATAGGTTAAAAGCTACATAGCGTGGTACGGGTGACAGGGTAGGCCCAAGGTATGCCGTGTATTTTAGCTACATAGTACATACCAGTCCATCATCTAACTAACTAGGAAATTTCACTTTACTTTTAGGAACACCCTATTGATTGGTATACGATTCGGTGATCACAGGTTTCAGTAACCTTCAACACCCAACCAATAGGCCATGGTTCTTCACTTTAACTTCAATAGAAAGAAAGCTCATAAGCCATTAACACAAGTCATGGTAACATTGGTAACCAAATTCTGTTGTGTAAGTCGAAGGTTTTTTCTCCTGTGGTGATTCATATTGAGTTTAAATCAGTGGTTTTTTGTTCCCTGATATTAATTTTGGAATAGATTAGCTCTTACCTTCTCGTACATTTAGATTAGCGGATTAGTGGTACTTACCTATACCATTTACCAACTAAATATTGGAAATTTTCGCTTGACTTTGAATTTTATTTTTGAGTGTGGATTTATGCTGATCAGACTACTTGTCATGGTTTTATTGGGATTCGAAGGTAAAACCTATCTAAGATTGTTCTTATCTAGTACATATTTTCTCTAAATTCCATTGGTCTGTTCCCCGTTTATCTTTTTCCCTTCCTACCTCTCCTGATGTACTTTTTTTGCCATTTCATTACATATTCCTTTTCAGACCCGAGTTTCCCGACACGGAATGTATCGTTCGTAGACGTTACAATGACTTTGTTTGGTTGCATAACAAGCTGGTGGAAACCCTACCAAGTCACATCATTCCTCCTTTACCAGAGAAACATTCTTTGCTTGAACATCTCAATCGGTATTCTAAGGAATTTATTCTTTGTCGAATGAAACTCCTTGATCAATTCCTAAGACGAGTTACCAGTCATCCTGTCCTCAGTGTGAACTCCCATGCGATCATTTTCCTCACTGCTAAGCTAGCAGAATTCTCAATGCACAAGAAACACTCGCCTGGTTTATTGAACAAAATGTCAGAGTCATTCTATAACCTAACCAATATCTACACCACTATGTCCTTAAGGCATCATCATTCCGAGTTTGAGCAGTTTTCTCAGTACATTTCCAATTTGTATGAGAAAATATCCGCGTTTGAGAAAATTGGAACAAGACTTTACAAGGAAAGGAAAGATTATGTTAGCGAAGCCCATCAGTTTGCAATTGTTCTCAACACATGGGCAGGGTATGAACCTCAACTATCTTCTGTTATACGACAGGTAAGTCACGACACACTTCACCTTCAAGATATCAAGTAAAAGGGTTCTCCTTATAATGCCAATATCACAGTAGAAAAACTAATCCCAGTTAGCCCAATGTGTAATTAATACTCAGCTGATTGTGACTTTTAAGACCGGTTTTAGCGTCACCTATGTTAAGCTACGCCGAGCAAGGCCAATAAATGGATGGGTGACTTGAACCTTATAGGGGAATAAAGGGAGAACGGGCTCTAGTCTTGATTTTAAATCATTACATGAAAGTAAAATTGAAAAATCAAATCAAGAATAATAATAAACTGAATATTAAACAAATTAGGTATAGGTACATGTAAGTACTGATTTTCTTTAATCACGATCGAATAAACTACGGGCTAAAAAATTCCCGGAGGGACGGACCCAGCTTGTTTTAATCACATTCGAAATTCTCACCTTCAACCTTGGAAAGTTAGCGCGCCACGCCGACCGACTTATATTAATCTCATTTAGGTCAACACAAAAGGGACCACCATCTTTGCAAAAACTTAAAACTAATCCCTTTTTCCTGGTTTCCCTCTGAACAGATCTGGAGAACTTCCAAATGCTGAGCAATTATGATAAGCGAGCTGTGATTGTAAACAAAATGGGAGCGGCCATTAGGGACAGTATTCATCGGCGAAACGAACGAATCCAAAGCAGACGCCCTCGAAAGGAAATTTGCTATGGTAAGTCATTGTTATTGTTGTTATGATAAGTCATTCCTATTATTGTTATGATTAAATCAATCAATTCGTATTAAAAAAATAAATAAATAAATCCTGCCTCGGTGGCATAGTGGTCAAGACGCTCGTCTGGTAAAAAGAAGGGCGCGGGTTTAATCCCAGCCGAGGGATGAAATTTTATCCTCATTTATTTGAGAAATTGACTACATAGTTAGGTTGGTTGGTAGCGCGTCTGCCTTGTAAGCGCTAGACCGCGGGTTCGATTCCCACCCGGGGCGGATTTTATCCAGAACGGATAATGTTGATAATGAACGGATAACGGAACGGCTGGCTTTCTCCTATCCTGTCTTCCTTCTCTCTTCTATTTCGGTACGATAAGACCTTAGCAGTTATAGCTCCCTCTATCAAACATCTTAAAAAAAAACCAATCATCAAGGATGATAATTAAAACTAATTATTTCGTTTCAAAATTTAGAACATGACCTTCCCAAACCACAAGCTATGCGAATAATAGAGCTTCTTGCTTGTCTCTCTCTGCCTAGTTGTGTCGATAGACCTACTGCTGAGCAGATAGTTAGGTCAGCCACTCACTATCAGGTAGACCTGACAGGTAAACCTGATCAGGTCTACCTTATAGTGTGTGTCTCTCACCAGGTATCAGGTAGACCTGACAGACGGACCTTTTCAGCCGTACCTGTCAGGTCTACCTGATAGTGTGTGTGCTCATCAGGTGTAAGGTATACCTGATCAGGTCTAATTGATGGTGAGTGGCTGGCCTTAGTTTGTTATGACAACAAAATTGGTCGTGATTATTAAAAGAAGGAAGGTTGGTGTACCTTCGCTCATTAGCTGTAGACTGTAGACCTGTGTACTGCAAGGATTGGGTTGCATTTGACTATTAGAGCGTGGCCATTGCAGAAATGCAGGTGAAATATGATCATCGGATATTTTATCAATAGTCAAATACATTATGACAATATTACATTGCGCTCCTAAGCAAAGGGTCCTAATTTTTACTTTCTATTTTTCTACTGGGCTGGTGCTTTTGCGAACGACTGTAAAAGACTCTACTACAGTTTAAAACTCAAATTCGCCATTTGTTTTTGATCAATTTCAAATCGAGTGTACCTACCTATTTTGTAATTCATTGATCCTTTATTTTTTTTTGTTAATAAAATAGGTATGTTGTTCGTGCAGGAGTTCCTTTAAGTAATTTCGAAATGCATGTATTTTTTTTTTAATTTGTTGAGCCTTTGATTTGTATTTTGAAATCCTTTTCAATTTGCAGACAAGGTCGGCTGCTTCTCCATTCCTCGACGAAGTGTGGCTCCTTTCGGCCTATTCTTACTCATTGTTATTATTAGGTACTAAATACCTATTACCTACATAATATTACTAGCAAGTTCCATCAGTTCCTCTCATTTACAGATCTTTAGTCCGGCGAGAAAGTATTTTTAACCTTGTCTCTGGTTCGGTTTGGTTGTAGCCAGTGCCAGTTCATAACCAGAGGTGAGAGCACAACGTAGGGGACTGACCAGTGACATAACCACTAGATATGCTATTACCTATCGCTGTAGAAGACGGTATAGTGAGACACTACTCTAGAAACAACAAACAATTCTAGAGTGACGATTTTTATTATTATTATTATTTTGAAGATGTTTGACAGAGGGAACTATAACTGCTAAGGTCTTATCGTCCCAAAATCAAAGAGAGAATGGAGACAGGATAGTAGAAAGTTAGCCGTTCCAAGAACGAATATTATCCCACCATTAGACGATTTCATGCAATTTATGCGCGTTTTTTTCTTCTTCCGGAACCCAGATCTCGATAAAATCGTCGCACTTCAATGTTTCCCGTCCGACGAAATTCATCGCTCACGGATTCAAAGGAAGCGGAAAGGACCGGGGAGCTTGGAATATCGTCGAGGCTCTGCTGGAAATAGTGAGTGCGAAAATTCCTTTTTTTTTTTTTTTTTTTTTTTTTTTTTTTTTTTTTTTTTTTTTTTTTTGAAGAGGTTTGACAGAGGGAACTATAACTGCTAAGGTCTTATCGTCCCAAAATCAAAGAGAGAATGGAGACAGGATAGGAGAAAGCCAGCCGTTCCAAGAACGAATATTATCCCTTCATTAGACGATTTCATGCAATTTACGCGCGTTTTTTTCTTCTTCCGGAACCCTTTTTTTACTGCTTATAAGAGAACATCCTTTAATATCAAAGTGGGGGTTAAGTGGCCGAGAATGCCCAAAGGCTTGTCCACACAGTCGACGGCCGTCGATCGACGTATCGATCGACGGACGCCCACTATGTGTGGACACACCTTAACAGCTAGTATAGTATGTTTGTAAAGTTAAAGAAATAAAAAAATGATAATAATATTCTGGATTCCGGAACTCCTTAGGGTAATATACTTTAGGGTACACTTACCTTCGTGAATACTAAAATAATGAAGAGCTTGTTTGTTTTTAGTCCATTACCGATTGTTTAGGTACAATTAATATTGCCTGTATACCTATACCAAAGGCTTGTCCACACAGTCGACGGCCGTCGATCGACGTCGATTCACACCGATCGACGGACGCCAACTATGTGTGGACACACCTTAACAGCTAGTATAGTATGTTTGTAAAGTTAAAGAAATAAAAAAAAATGATAATAATATTCTGAATTCCGGAAATCCTTAGGGTAATATACTTTAGGGTACACTTACCTTCGTGAATACTATGTATAATAGTAAAGAGCTTGTTTGTTTTTAGTCCATTACCGATTGTTTAGGTACAATTAATATTGCCTGTATACCTGTATGTAACATATCTATTCGTACTGTCGTCGTGCTTTCGTGCTCCCAAATACCTAATTACTTGATCTTACGCAGTTATTTACTTATATTAGAGGTACCGTGTATGTATAACCTGCCTACTTATGTACTTATAATATTAACTACTTCCATATTCTACAGCTAAGTATCCCAGTATACAGGTGTACCTAAGGGAATAATAATTATTATCCATCTAGTCCTTGCAGGTAATCACAACAGAGCCTACTCAATACAGACTAATCAGCCCATTACATAAGACGACTAGAATATTACCTACTATTGTTATACTCCACTTCTAGTAAGTAGGTACCTGGTGTACTTTCATTTTTTCTCTTATCACCTTAGTGTGAGTTGACATCACCAAGTTGTGACTTAAATAATAAGTGTTAGATGAGCACCTGAAATAATTTAAATCGTATAGGCTATAGGGTACGTAGGTAGGTATGTACGATACTTCTCAATTTCGTTGGGTTTCGCTCTAAAAGATGTAAAAAGAGCGGACTTGCCCGGAATTAGGGCATTTTTCGAGAGACAAGGAGTTAAAATTTCATTTTATCGTAAACGGATAAGCTTCGTTCTCGGAACGGCTGGCTTTCTCCTATCCTGTCGTCCTTCCCTCTTGGCTTTCGGGCAGTTACAGTTCTCCCTATCAAACCTCTTGGGGGGAAAAAAGTTACACCCTCTCCTTGATGGCAGGTGGGTCGTTTTTCTCGTATATCTTTGTCCACTACCAATTCAATGTAGTCTTCGTTCAAAGCCCAACCTCTTGTCGTAAAATTTATTAGAATACATTAGGTACTTTTCGGGGAAAAAAAGTTACACCCTCTCCTTGATGGCAGGTGGGTCGTTTTTCTCGTATATCTTTGTCCACTACCAATTCAATGTAGTCTTCTTCGTTCAAAGCCCAACCTCTTGTCGTAAAATTTATTAGAATACATTAGGTACTTTTATTATAGGATAAGGAAAGTAAAAACTAGAGGAATTGCATTCCGGTGGCACAGGTTCGATACCCGCGATGCGCGCAGAAACTAGGACAAAACTGTGCAATAAATTGATTACTCTTCCTACTACATACCTACTGTAATAATACTAATAATCCACTAGCAATAAGTTACCACCTGTGTAGAGACCCGCTCATTTCTCGATTCAATTTTGCTATGAGTTCCTACATAAGTGTTAAGCCTTATAATTATAAGCACAGTAGGTCCCCTACCTATAACTACATAGGTGTATTATAAATTTATAAAGACATCTGTGTTCACTATAATAATTTTACATGTATATTTTATGTATTCTATTAACATAACTATTATGCAGTTCCTGGTACGCTGACCTAGTGTTTACTGTAGCTTCTCATCGGAACTCTAGTCATCACTAGTCAGCCTAGTTAGCTTAGAAACGCCTCTGCCTTGTAAGCGCTAGGTCGCGGGTTCGATTCCCGCCTGGGGCGAACTTTATCCTAAGCAGATAAGGTTCGTTAACGGCCGACCCAGAACAACTATTTTTATTCTGTCCTCTTTCTCTCTTCGGGGTAAGACCTCCAGTGTTACATCCCCTCCTTTAAACCCCTTAAAATCCAATACAGGTAGAGATATCAATGAAAATAGATCCTCGGATATCCTGTTGTAGGTAACTGTATTAGATAGGTATACGTAGGTATCTAATAGGTTTTTTTTTTCGTACGATATGATAATAAAATACTATTTATTTCTATAGTACGTACATAGTATTATTAATTCATTACCCTCGAGGTGCGTTCGAATAACAATGAGGATTATTCCATTGACGGAACCATTCATGCGATTTAAATATTTTTTCTACCTATAATCTATTTAAAATTTAAACAAGTATATTTATTATTTCTCTATAATCTATCATTGCAAGCTTCAATCCTCTTATTTGTTTCACAATTCGCTTTAATACCGTCGCGTCGTTCTCGTAGCACCCCCTTGTACAGATATCGTTCAAGAGCCATCTCCATTTTTACACATCAGTAGAACCTCTCTCCGGAGAGCTTGGCAATTAGGATCCATTACTAAGGTTAAAAATAGAGTGGAGTGGACTGAGCATATAGAGCTTTATGCTCTCAGCGCTATGCGAGACTCTCGGTGCGTTTTGACTGCGAGAGTAAAGGGACTAAAGTCCTATGCTGGCAGTATAAACAAGGCACTACTAAGGTTAAAAATAGAGTGGAGTGGACTGAGCATATAGAGCTTTATGCTCTCAGCGCTATGCGAGACTCTCGGTGCGTTTTGACTGTGAGAGTAAAAGGACCAAAGTCCTATGCTGGCAGTATAAACAAGGCACATATATATAATATTCTAATTTTATGCTGTTTAAATTCGTCGCTTTCCTCTATCCGCTGTGTTCTCCGTTCCACTCTGTTTTTAGCCTGAGGCCAGCCACTGGCGCTCAGACCGTCCGATAAACTTTGGTCTTTCAGACTGTCGGAACGTGGCAAAAAAAAAGCTTCAGACCCAGGTCTCTCAGACGTTCTGCCAGTCCTTTTTTTCGCCACACACGTTCCAACTGCCCTGAGTCTTTCAGACTGTCTGAGCGTGGGGAATTACAGACTAAAAGCTTACAGTAATCTCAAGCTTATTCCAATCTGTCAGAGTTTCTATCCATTGTCCAATAATCTCCAAGCTCCAAGTACACCAAGGTATCTCTTACCGGAGTTGTTTGCCTTAATCTAAAAAGCGTAAGCGTAAAAATATTTTTATGGTTCAAAAGAGATTAAAACGTAGCATTACACAATGTATATTATCTATACGTAAATACCATTACTGTTTAGCATTATACTAGAAGTGGGTACTGGATACTATAATAATTATTAATACTAGGTATCTATATTTTACGATGTCTTGTTACTTGTAATGTTGCATTAAACTTGGGCAATGCAAATCAAAGGTAATCTGGTAAATGAGTTCAAGATGTAGAGATGTGAAGCTAATAGGTACCTTGAAATACCTAGGTATCAGGTAAAATGTTCTATTTCGTTAGCTGGACCTGTAATTTAAAGGGTTACCACGTGTAATTTGTTTTTGATTCCTAATTAATTAACATACCTCTTCACAGTCTGTGAAGAGTAAAAGTTATTGTGTTCTTCTTTTCAAGATGAATCTTCACAAAGTTACGTCAGAATCTATCAATATATAGAATATAACTTGTTTATCCTGCCCGAATAGGACTGAAAAGTCCCTTTACTCCCGCAGTCTAAACAGTTTTCTGTCTAGATCAGGGATTTCCAACTAGCGGCCCGCGGGCCACACCATTTTTGTTGCCCGCGAAGCTCTCAGGGTGGGTCCCATCGGGCTTGATTTTTGCTCTTTTATTATGGACTGGACTCCGAAAATGGAGCATCCACCCCCATCCCCTCTAGAAAAGATACGGGCCTGCTCCCTTGTGTATTTGGCCCGCGAAGTACCTGCCAATGTAGCATGTGGCCCGCATACACTTGGAAGTTGGAAACCCCCTGGTCTAGATTTGCCCTTGGGAAAAAAGTCTAGGTTACTGTTTGATAAAATGATAACTTATCAAACAGTACCTAGACTCATCAGATAAAGACCTATTACGAAAACATTATTTTTTTCTCTTATCCTCCCAGTTACTCTCTTCTTCCTTCTTTCTGTTGTCCTTGCCCTCTCTAAATTTAACGGGGACATAGTCACACATAGGTTAAGCTACATAGCGTGAAACGGATAACAGGGTAGGCCCAAGGTATGCCGAGTATTTTACCTACATAGTACATACCAGTCTATCATCTAACTAACTAGGAAATTTCACTTTACTTTAGGGAACACCCTATTTATTGGTATACGATTCGGTGATCACAGGTTTCAGTAACCTTCAACACCCAACCAATTGGCCATGGTTCCTCACTTTAACTTCAATAGAAAGAAAGCTCATAAGCCATTAACACAAGTCATGGTAACATTGGTAACCAAATTCTGTTGTGTAAGTCGAAGGTCTTTTCTCCTGTGGTGATTCATATTGAGTTTAAATCAGTAGTTTTTTGTTCCCTGATATTTCTTTTGGATTAGATTAGCTCTTCTCGTACATTTAGATTAGCGGATTAGTGGGTACCTACCATTTACCAACTAAATATTGGAAAATTTCGCTTGACTTTGAATTTTATTTTTGAGTGTGGATTTATGCTGATCAGACTACTCGTCATGGTTTTATTGGGATTCGAAGGTAAAACCTATCTAAGATTGTTCTTATCTAGTACGTATTTTCTCTAAATTCCATTGGTCTGTTCCCCGTTTATCTTTTTCCCTTCCTATCTCTCCTGATGTAATTTTTAATTTTTTTTAAATCACATTCGAAATTCTCACATTCAACCTTGGAAAGTTAGCGCGCCACGCCGACCGACTTATATTAATCTCATTTAGGTCAACACAAAAGGGACCACCATCTTTGCAAAAACTTAAAACTGATCCCTTTTTTCCTGGTTTCCCTCTGAACAGATCTGGAGAACTTCCAAATGCTGAGCAATTATGATAAGCGAGCTGTGATTGTAAACAAAATGGGAGCGGCCATTAGGGACAGTATACATCGACGAAACGAACGAATCCAAAGCAGACGCCCCCGAAAGGAAATTTGCTATGGTAAGTCATTGTTATTGTTGTTATGATAAGTCATTCCTATTATTGTTATGATTAAATCAATCAATTCGTATTAAAAAAATAAATAAATAAATCCTGCCTCGGTGGCATAGTGGTCAAGACGCTCGTCTGGTAAAAAGAAGGGCGCGGGTTTAATCCCAGCCGAGGGATGAAATTTTATCCTCATTTATTTGAGAAATTGACTACATAGTTAGGTTGGTTGGTAGCGCGTTTGTGACTGACAGTATGAACATCTTAGGAAACCAATTACAAATAGGTATCTAATGTGATAAATGTTTGCAGGTTTCCAAAGCGGTCGACACCACAGCATCTCTACATAAGAATCTCCTGATTGAGCCCTTCCACGAACACAATTCCCATCCTATGAAAGATTACCTAATGTATATTGATGCAGTGAAGCAAGTACTGGCTAGGAGAGATGTAATACAGGCTGAACATGATATGTGTGGTGAAGAGTTACAGAAGAAAACTGCTGAAAAAGAGCAGGTTAGATTTTTATTTTACCAATGGCCAGCACATGTTGGTATTTTCAGATCGGTAGTCTCATCTGTGCTTGCACAGAAGTCAACATTTGTTTCATTTTGAGTTCTTGTGAACCAGAGCTCCATTCTTAAAAGAACTACTTTCTCAATTTTCACTCCTCCCTTATGCCAGGTATTCATAATATTCATATTCAGACATTCTGTCAGACAGTCGGAATGTATGTGTCTGACGGTCTGATATTTTTCCGTCACTCACGCTCAGGCGGTCTGAGGCTGGCCTTAATTTTTGCTAGACAAAGATTGCGAAGCATTACTCAAGTTCCTAGTGAGTTCTATTTCGTAGATTGTGTCTCTGGCTTAAAACCAATAGGTACATATAGTATTTTACCCTCTTCTATTCTGTTATCAACAGTTAACCAACAAAGATAGTGACTCCTCGAGTCGGAATGTATGTGTCTGACGGTCTGATATTTTTCCGTCACTCACGCTCAGGCGGTCTGAGGCTGGCCTTAATTTTTGCTAGACAAGACTGTGAAGCATTACTTAAGTTCTTAGTGAGTCCTATTTCGTAGATTGTGTCTCTGGCTTAAAACCAATAGGTACATTTTACCCTCTTCTATTCTGTTATCAACAGTTAACCAACAAAGATAGTGACTCCTCATCGCCTACAAGTTCGACAGCCACTTCTAGTACTAACAGCTATTCCCTGTGGAAATCAACAAGTGAAGACAGACTGGAAAAGCTCAGCACAGCCATACCTAAGCTAACATCTCAGCTGGAGATTTGTGATGAAAAATTACAGGTAGGTTTCATTCTGTCCTAAGAAATGCGCGTTTTAGAAACATCGCGACATATTGTAGCCACGTGATGCATAGATCGTGGGTGCCATTTAATTCCATTGATTTGGAAAATTGCAAAATTCCGTGTCGGACAGTTCAGTTGCTTGTCTTGAAGGTGCAGACGGCACTAATTATAAAAATAGGCCTTCTAGAAAATCAGCTGAATGATTATATGGAGTGGATCAAAAAATATCAATAATGAGATTTGTGATGAAAAATTACAGGTAGGTTTCATTCTGTCCTAAGAAATGCGCGTTTTAGAAACATCGCGACATATTGTAGCCACGTTATGCATAGATCGTGGGTGCCATTTAATTCCATTGATTTGGAAAATGGCAAAATTCTGTGTCGGACAGTTCAGTTGCTTGTCTTGAAGGTGCAGACGGCACTAATTATAAAAATAGGCCTTCTAGAAAATCAGCGGAATGATTATATGGAGTGGATCAAAAAAAATCAATACCGTGCTCCCAAATACCTAATTACTTGATCTTACGCAGTTATTTACTTATATTAGAGGTACCGTGTATGTATAACCTGCCTACTTATGTAGGTACTTATAATATTAACTACTTCCATATTATACAGCTAAGTATCCCAGTATACAGGTGTACCTAAGGGAATGATAATTATTATCCATCTAGTCGTTGCAGGTAATCACAACAGAGCCTACTCAATACAGACTAATCAGCCCATTACATAAGACGACTAGAGAATATTACCTACTATTGTTATACTCCACTTCTAGTAAGTAGGTACCTGGTGTACTTTAATTTTTTCTCTTATCACTTATCACTTTAGTGTGATTTGACATCACCAAGTTGTGACTTAAATAATAAGTGTTAGATGAGCACCTGAAATAATTTAAATCGAACTTGGACAAACACACATCTCTTCCAGTTTCTTCTTTTAACTTGGCTAACTTTTCACTAGAAAAGCACACATTTTTGTGTACTAAATAAACTTGACAAATAACATCATGATCAATATCAATAATCTCATCATTGTCAAGACTTGTCTCTTCCAATGATTATCAATAATTGAAATTTGCAACGTTCGCAGGTTATTGTTGTTGTTGTAGCGGCGCTATACAAAAAGGTAAAAGTAGGTACAACGTATGTACTTACCTACATATTATTCATGTTACAGACGGCCAATAATCATTTGAGATCAGATCTGGAACGATGGCGTTTGGAGAAGAAGAACGACCTGAAGAAAATCCTCTTGAAAATTGCTGATCAGCAGATTGCCTACTATCAACAGGTAAATTTCTGTCAATTTTTTTTTTTTTTTCAAGAGGTCTGATAGAGGGAACTGTAACTGCTAAGGTCTTATCATCCTGAAATCGAAAAGAGAAGGGAAACAGGATAAAAGAAAGCCAGCCGTTCGAAGAACGAATATTATCCGCTCAGGACAAAATCCGCCCCGGGTGGGAATCAAACCTGCGGCCTAGCGCTTTTATTAACTGCAAAACTCAGATATATTTAGGACCGCTGGTATGGGGCCCCGATGGCCCAATAGGGTCAAAACTTCCTCAAAGTATGTATGGAACTGTGGAATATGTGTATCAAATTTAATTTAAATTAAAGTAACCATTCGAGAGTTTTTGCACAACAATTGTATCGTCAAGCTCAAACTGTCATCCTTCGTCCAATAAGGTAAAGAGAAAATATTGTAATATTTACTATCGGCCATTATTTCCCCCAATTTGGATTGAATGGGGTCCTTTTAGATTCATTTTGGGGTCCCCCCCAGAAAGTAAATTTATAGGTAGGTACTCTTTCAGACTGTCTGAGCGTGGGGAATTACAGACTAAAAGCTTACAGTAATCTCAAGCTTATTCCAATCTGTCAGAGTTTCTATCCACTGTCCAAGTAATCTTCAAGCTCCAAGTACACCAAGGTATCTCTTACCGGAGTTGTTTGCCTTAATCTAAAAAGTCCTATGAAAGATTACCTAATGTATATTGATGCAGTGAAGCAAGTACTGGCTAGGAGAGATGTAATACAGGCTGAACATGATATGTGTGGTGAAGAGTTACAGAAGAAAACTGCTGAAAAAGAGCAGGTTAGATTTTTATTTTACCAATGGCCAGCACATGTTGGTATTTTCAGATCGGTAGTCTCATCTGTGCTTGAACAGAAGTCAACATTTGTTTCATTTTGAGTTATTGTGAACCAGAGCTCCATTCTTAAAAGAACTACTTTCTCAATTTTCACTCCTCCCTTATGCCAGTAAAATGTTCTATTTCGTTAGCTGGACCTGTAATTTAAAGGGTTACCACGTGTAATTTGTTTTTGATTCCTAATTAATTAACATACCTACCTACTATTATTTAAAAGTTGGTACAAGTTGATAACTTAATAATCTATTTTTGATGAGCATTCCTATTCATGATAAAATCTTCGCGTGATCTGTATTTGTAGAACTGAAATAACTGAAACGAGATGTACCTGTTCCTAAATTCAATTCTGCCCCTAGCAGTGACTTCAAAGTTGCCACAGAATCAAGATCTATCATAATTACTTTCATCTACCTGTGTCTATGTCTATATTTAATACCTAATGAATGACTAGGGTACTAAATTCCCCTTGTCATCCAATCATCAAGGATGATAATTAAAACTAATTATTTCGTTTCAAAATTTAGAACATGACCTTCCCAAACCACAAGCTATGCGAATAATGGAGCTTCTTGGTTGTCGCTCTCTGCTAGTTGTGTCGATATACCTACTGCTGAGCAGATTGTTAGGCCAGTCACTCACTATCAAGTAGACCTGATCAGGTGCTCACCAGGTAGTGTATGCTCACCAGGTATCAGGTACGGACCTTTTCAGCCGTACCTGTCACGTCTACCTGCTGGAGTGTGTGCTCATCAGGTGTCAGGTATACCTAATCAGGTGTACCTGTCAGGTCTATCTGATGGTGAGTGGCTGGCCTTAGTTTGTTATGACAACGAAATTGGTCGTACATTGCGCTCCTAAGTAAAGGGTCCTAATTTTTACTTTCTATTTTTCTACTGTGCTGGTGCTTTTGCGAACGGCTGGAAAAGACTCTACTACAGTTTAAAACTCAAATTCGCCGTTTGTTTTTGATCAATTTCAAATCGAGTGTACCTATTTTGTAATTCATTTGATCTTTATTATTATTTTTTTTTTCGATAAGGCGCTTTAACATGTTAATAAAATAGGTATGTTGTTCGTGCAGGAGTTCCTTTAAGTAATTTTGAAATGCATGTATTTTTTTAATTTGTTGAGCCTTTGATTTGGATTTTGAAATCCTTTTCAATTTGCAGACAAGGTCGGCTGCTTCTCCATTCCTCGACGAAGTGTGGCTCCTTTCGGGAAGAAGACGCCTCAGTCTCCCGAAGATATTGACACCAAGTTTTGGCTCCTCACGCGGGAAAACCCCACGGAGCCGCAGTTTCTGAAATATTCGGACGACAAGATCTCGATAAAATCGTCGCACTTCAATGTTTCCCGTCCGACGAAATTCATCGCTCACGGATTCAAAGGAAGCGGAAAGGACCGGGGGGCTTGGAATATTGTCGAGGCTCTGCTGGAAATAGTGAGTACAGATCTGGAGAACTTCCAAATGCTGAGCAATTATGATAAGCGAGCTGTGATTGTAAACAAAATGGGAGCGGCCATTAGGGACAGTATACATCGACGAAACGAACGAATCCAAAGCAGACGCCCCCGAAAGGAAATTTGCTATGGTAAGTCATTGTTATTGTTGTTGTTATTATTGTTATGGTAAGTAATTGCTATTATTGTTATGATAGTCATTGTTATTACTGTTATGGTGAATCATGCCTCGGTGGCGTAGTGGTCAAGACGCTCGTCTGGTAAAAAAAAAAAAAAAATAAAAAAAAAATACCATAGTGAGTACGAAAATTCCAATACCTTGGGGAGTTGAAAAAAATCTTGGTTTCGTTCTAGGAACGGCTGGTTTTTGCCTATCCTTTCTTCCTTATCTCTTCGATTTCGGGACGATAAGACCTTAGCAGTTACAGTTCCCTGTGTCAAATCTCTAAAAAAAAAGAAAAAAAAAAATGGTGGTCTAGTGGTTATCATGGTGGACTTCGGATGTGGAGGTTGATGGTTGAATCCAAGTCAAGTCACAAAATTAAGAAAAAAGTTCAAATTTTCAAACTCTATGCACTTGAAGCTTTGCTTGCTCCAGAGATAATAAGCAAATTTCCCAACACTTTATCTTATTTGGCTCTATAATCTCTAGGGAATTGTAAACGCACTAGAAGGAAAATAGAACAGCACCTGGCTCTCTCTTGTTTGAAAGATAAAATCTATTTGAAAGAATTTTTTCCAAGTCAAGTCACAAAATTAAGAAAAAAGTTCAAATTTTCAAACTCTATGCACTTGAAGCTTTGCTTGCTCCAGAGATAATAAGCACTTTATCTTATTTGGCTCTATAAGTCTATACCAGTGGTATACATTTATAGAGCAAAGGTACTAAACTAAACCATAGGAAATGGTAACAATCTAGCTCCTTTTGTTGCAATAAAATATTATTTCAAAACGTTTATTCTCCCCAGGAAGATGTTAACGTGATCCTAGTAGACTGGGAGAAGGGGGCTGCCGGACCTTCCTATGCCTTGGCTGCAACCAACACTCAGATCATCGGACGACAACTGGCCCTCCTCATATTGGACATGGTATCATTCGGTGCAGATCCTCAGGATATTCACATTGTGGGATTCAGCTTGGGTGCCCATGTAGCGGGATACGCGGGCAGAGGTGTGCAGAACAAGGGGTTCAAAATCGGCAGAATAACTGGTAAGTGAAGAGAAGAACTGAGCAAACTGCAATAGTAAACACTTCCTCTGGCAAGTACTAATAGTCTACTGTTGACATTTATGTATGCCGGTCTAGGCATTACCTTGCCCTGGGGATCAATTTAATTTAAAGAAACAATTTAATGTCATGTTATTAAACCCATAAATTAAATGAGAGCTTATTTCGAATACGGGGATAAATGGACTTTTTAGTCTCATTCGAGCAGGACAAACAAGTTATATTCTCTTTCTATTCTATTCTCAGGTTTGGATCCCGCCTCCCCTCTGTTTCGGCAACTTCTGGCCACCTCCCTCGTGTCTCTCAATTCTGGCGACGCCCATTATGTTGACGTCATTCATTCTGACGGAGCCCGGCATTGGTCTGAAGGACTGGGCCTGTTTGAAGCCATTGGACATTCGGATTACTTCCCCAACGGTGGATTAGATCAGCCGGGGTGCGAACACAAGAAAAACGCTGTCCTAGTCAGTCATCTGGGTAAGTAAAGGTGTATTTTTCGAGATTGTGTTCCAGGTGTAACCCTGCCTTGGTGGTGTTGCGGTCAAGACGCTCGCCTGAGGATGAAATTCCATACGCTCGACTGCGATTGAAATTAAACCCACCCACTGCGTGGGTTTAATTTCAATCTCAGTCAAGCGTGTGGAATACCCACGGAGTGGGTTCAATCTCAGCCCAGGGTATAGAATTTTATCCTCAATACAATTTGATAATTTGACCACAATAAGAGTAGTAGCCTACTGCTGGAGTAAAGACTGTAGTGATTGTTTTATGTGCTCGACTTATCGTGTATTAGTTGTATCCCTTTGTTGAACTCCAAAGAGAAACAAGGAAAACGAGACCGACCGTTTGATTCGTAGGAAATACTGATTCCCTGAATATGAACGGCCTCAAATAGGTATAGGTAAAAGGAAAGAAAACTCGATTTTTAGGTATATTTTTTCCTTTCGGGAAACTTGACCACTACAAAAATGACCGTTCCTCCAATCCTCCATTCTGTTTCTGTAGGAGCAGTGGTCAATGTTCCATACTCCATAGTCAGTTTTCCGAAATCAAAATACATACAAGTTTTCTCAGAATTATTAGGAATTTACAGCTAGTCTTACTACCTATGTCTTGTAGGTACATTGTACCTATGTCTTGTAGGTACATTGTAGGTAAAAGGTACATTGTACTAGAAAAATTCTGTTCTACCATTAATTCCTAAATTATGTTTATTTATTTACACACACTTAAACGGGCGGCCCCTTTACTACCTACATATAATAATTAACCCTAATGTGTAGGTACTTAGAATTAAATTCCCTCTTTTTCAAATTGTTTCTTAGCTTCCATAACTCACCACTCACTCTTGTTTTCCTAGATTGTGATTTCTCTACAATTTTCTCCCTCATTTGAGAAAATTATGAGAAACGTTCGTTGTCAGTCATACTCTCCTGATAATAATGGAACTACCTATAGCCCTAGAGCTTGACATTATGAGAGCAACAACGTCAATGTATCTACCCTGTTCGGTATTGATGTCTATGTAAAGCGAACGAGGGGAGGATGAGGAGAAGCGAAATGGAGAAGGAGGAAGAGACGAAACAGCGTAGAATGAAGAGAAAAGGAGGGATGAGGAAAGAGGGGGTTTCGATAAAGGGGGGGAGAACTAGAGAGGGATTCCTGATAACATCACGGCTAGCTTCACGCACGTCACATGTCACGTCATCACGAAATATAAACAAAAATTTGTCAAGGTTTCCATATAGGTACTTTCTATTTGCATTTTTGTTTATTTTAAGAAAAGGAAGAAGAAAATCATTAAAAAATTAAATCGATTCGTAGTACAATAGTATAATAGGTACATACCTATGTACATAGTTGGGTATCTTTGCTGTATTATTATTTATTAGTTTACAAGTATACGAGTTTTTTATATGCCTAATCAAACAGCTGCCATGTTATTAGCCCTATAATGGTAAAGTGATAAAGCATGTCCCCCACATAAGTGATTTTTTTTTTCGCCAGGGAAATTCTTTTACTCGCTAAGGTCATTATTTTATACAGGGTCACTCTATCGTACTAGTTTATACGGGGTTACTCTACTCGCTAAGGTCATTAGTTTATACAGGGTCACTCTATCGTACTAGTTTATACGGGGTTACTCTAAAGCTTAACTCAAATTCTGGAATTAAGCAATCTTATTGGTCAATTTAAAACTTATTCGCTAATCAAATTGTTTAAATCTAAGAGAATCAAACCAAGTTTAAATTAGATTGTGGTCCGGGTATAAATGAGCCTCAATTTTTACTGTAAGTTACGGGATAAGTCCGGAGAGCGGTTAAACCTAGGATTGTCCGGTAAAACGTAGGGTATCCCTCGTTCATACGTACCTAAAACTACTACACATGATGCATAGTGTAAAACTATGTTTATTTACACAGAAATTCTGCTCCAGGAGATGGAGATGATAGATATCCTCGGCATAAGAGTTGCTGGAAAACCCTTGAGAGACCCTGATGGGGAAGATTGTTTCTATTTTTCTTACCTTTTTTTTTACCAACTTGAGATTTTTCTCGTTCGTCTAGGTTTTTTACGAGTGTTTTTTTTCTGCTCTAGCTTTTCAGTTTGTATTTTCAAGACTGTTGCAAGGAGGCATTAGTAGATGTTTACCGTTTGACGCGTTCGCTTGAATAGGTAGGATAGTTTCATACTTATTTACCTACATATGTACCGTATCTACATACGTATGTACTTACTCATAGGTACTTCAAAATGAGTAGGTACCAGGATAGTTTCATACTTATTTACCTACATATGTACCGTATCTACATACGTATGTACTTACTCATAGGTACTTCAAAATGAGTAGGTACATTTTTTTCTCTTTTTATATTTCCGATCTGAAATATTTTTCGTCAGTAGGCACTTTACAGTTGTGCTTACCTTTTTCCTTTAGAACAAATAATGTGTTTCGCCATCGTTTTTTTCAACTTGTAATAGAATTGTTATGTGATTTTTATATGTTTTTCTTGAAATAAAGTTCTTTTCTTTCGCTAATCTCGAGATTTGTGAGACTCTTTGAAACCACATGGGTGTTTTTTTTTTTTTTTATTTCCTCCCTACTTACTTTTCGTGTCTGTGAAACAGGCAATACCTGTCTTTACGACTAGTTACCTACTTATAATTATCCACATTTTTCAGTTTCTTTTAAGTAATGTAGGTACTTTTTATAATATTCACCAACATAAATATACGTTTTTTTTACTTTTTCCTCGTGGTACCTAGGTGTCAAATTACATTTGAGAATATGTATGGAGACTATTGAGATGTTTTCAAGAAGCGTAGGTGGTAATGGTAACTGCAAAATGGGTAGGTAGTACCTAGGTTCCTACTTGGAATAAAGCATTTCCAAATAACGCTCCCACAGTTAAAATTCTGAAATGAGGGTTCAAAAGTTTGAAATAAATTTTCATAGTACGCCTTCTCGAAGACATTTTCATCATGATAGAATTTAAAGCTAGGAATTTTTTTTTTTTTTTTTTTAGTTTTCGAAATAAAAAGTTGGCGTTTTTCCAGTGGTGCAGCATTTGTCACATAAATAAAAAGCAACCGACAGAAAATATAACTGTAGTGATTGTTTTATGTGCTCGACTTATCGTGTATTAGTTGTATCCCTTTGTTGAACTCCAAAGAGAAACAAGGAAAACGAGACCGACCGTTTGATTCGTAGGAAATACTGATTCCCTGAATATGAACGGCCTCAAATACCTTGTTTAAAAATGACCGTTCCTCCAATCCTCCATTCTGTTTCTGTTGGATGGAGCAGTGGTCAATTTACCATAGTCAGTTTCCCGAAATCAAAATACAAGTTTTCTCAGAATTATTAGGAATTTACAGCTAGTCTTAGGTGCAGCATTTGTCACATAAATAAAAAGCAACCGACAGAAAATATAACTGTAGTGATTGTTTTATGTGCTCGACTTATCGTGTATTACTTGTATCCCTTTGTTGAACTCCAAAGAGAAACAAGGAAAACGAGACCGTTTGATTCGTAGGAAATACTGATTCCCTGAATATGAACGGCCTCAAATACCTTGTTTAAAAAGGAGAGAAAACTCAATTTTTAGGTGTATTTTTCCTCTCAGGAAACTTGACCACTACAAAAATGACCGTTCCTCCATTCAGTTTCTGTAGGAGCAGTGGTCAATCTTCCATACTCCATAGTCAGTTTCCCGAAATCAAAATACAAGTTTTCTCAGAATTATTAGGAATTTACAGCTATTTATTTATTTATTGTTTATTTAGTACAATTTACAATCTTACGATCTATGACAAACTGCACTTATTTATTTACAGCTAGTCTTACCTACCTATGTCTTGGTAGGTAAAAGGTACATTGTACTAGAAAAATTCTGTTCTACCATTAATTCCTAAATTATGTTTATTTATTTACAAACACTTAAACGGGCGGCCCCTTTACTACCTACATATAATAATTAACCCTAAAATGTGTAGGTAGGTACTTAGAATTAAATTCCCTCTTTTTCAAATTGTTTCTTAGCTTCCATAACTCACCACTGACTCTTGTTTTCCTAGATTGTGATTTCTCTACAATTTTCTCCCTAATTTGAGAAAAATATGAGAAACGTTCATACAATTTAGTTTTCTCTGAAATTCACGTGCTCACGTCTATAGTTTACGTGCTTCCTGATAACATCACGGCTAGCTTCACGCACGTCACATGTCACGTCATCACGAAATATAAACAAAAATTTGTCAAGGTTTCCATATACTTTCTATTTGCATTTTTGTTTATTTTAAGAAAAGGAAGAAGAAAATTATTAAAAATTTAAATCGATTCGTAGTACAATAGTAGGTACATACCTATTTACCTATGTACATAGTTGGGTATCTTTGCTGTATTATTTATTAGTTTACAAGTAGGTATACGAGTTCGTTTACATATTAATAGGTAAAATAGGTATCGTTCTCTCTTCCCTCCTTTGTGTGTCTCCCTCTGGTATCCCGTAACCAATGGATTTATAGACTATAGAAGTCTATTTAGCAGATCCACCAAAAATTCAAACTTGTTATTATTATTATTGTCATGAGAGAGCTCAGAACTTTCTCTTTGAGTGTAAGGTTATTTCTTCCCGGGGTAACATCTAACTCGCAAAGACCAAACAAACAAGAGACAAAGTTCAATTTTCATGAAAGCTTCTCCAAGTTTTTCAGGCAAAATGGAATTTTCTTTTTGATAAAAATAATGTGTCGTTCATGGGAATATGCAAAACTGTCGGCTTACGCCTCTTCAGGACCAAGGTGTAGGGGTTTGTTTTGTTAACTTAACGAAAGCTGCGACAATTTTTCCTATTGTAGCATTTCATGGGTCCTGAAGAGAATTGAAAGTAGAGAGAAAATTAAAAATTTAACAACGTTTAACCTATTAACACCTAAAACAATTGCGAGGCTACGTGTTTAAAATTCCAGCACCCTTCTGAACGGTAGGTCCTAATTATCTTTTAGGCTGTTGAAACGTGAGCTATGTATTCGTACGATAACCTAATGAATCTAATAATATTGTTGGGAATAATTAATTCTCTGTAGATGTATACCTGTTACGTCACTTTACTTTCAAATTTGCATGAAAATCGCAAGTTACTTTTCCTTTTACGAAACTACAACTACAGAGATCTCATCTCGGGATTCTCGGGTTGTGTTTTGACAAAAATACTCGTACCATCCTACCCAAGTGCCTACCCATGTATTTTACACATGGAACTGCATACATCGTACATACATAACTCTATAGATGTATGAACATGAAAAATTCATAATAATCTCTTTCGGAAGTTTTCTAAATAACAAATACAAACTTGCGACTTCGTTTTATATGTCAGAACTTTCATAGCCACGAAAAATTGTCAACGCATTTTCTATACGAGTAGATACCTCTCCCAACGGTGGATTAGATCAGCCGGGGTGCGAACACAAGAAAAACGCTGTCCTAGTCAGTCATCTGGGTAAGTAAAGGTGTATTTTTCCAGATTGTGTTCCAGGTGTAATCCTGCCTTGGTGGTGTTGTGGTCAAGACGCTCGCCTGAGGATGAAATTCCATACGCTCGGCTGCGATTGAAATTGAACCCACCCACTGCGTGGGTTTAATTTCAATCCCAGCCGAGCGTATGGAATACCCACGGCGTGGGTTCAATCTCAGCCCAGGGTATGGAATGTTATCCTCAAAATAATTTGATAATTTGACCACAATAAGAGTAGTAGCCTACTGCTGGAGTAAATGAACTTTTCAGTCCTGTGCGAGCAGTATAAAAAAGCACTGTTATTATTATTTTCCTTTTGGAAACTGAGACGATTTACTCTCTTCTGAAGTTTTATTTCCCCTTTTTTACAGAAGGCACCATGAACAGCAGTGTGGTGTGCAATCACATTCGAGCCTGGAAATTGTTTTACGAGAGCTTGAAAATGTCCAAACAGGAAGACGGCTGCAAATTTTTCGCTTTCCATTGTCCTGGAGGACTGAAGAGTTTCAAACTGGGAACGTGTTTCCCTCAGAGATGTGTGGAGAATAGTCCAGGTATGAGACATACAGAGAATGCCCACCTCTGTGGCTGAGCATTGACTCTCAACCTGGAGGTGATGGGTTCGAATCCCGGCCAGGGCGAAAATTTTTTGAACGTTTCCGTCCAGGTATGAGACATACAGAGAATGCCCACCTCTGTGGCTGAGCATTGACTCTCAACCTGGAGGTGATGGGTTCGAATCCCGGCCACGGCGGAAATTTTTTGAACGTTTCCTTTTTTGGATAGACATGGATGTAAAAGAATGTGCCTTGAAGTGGCCCCGGCTATTAGTAAGCCCTGGATTTGTTAGTTTATTAGGGATGACCTAGGTAGGTATTCATTAGGTGCCCAATATCCACTCCTCACTCTCTCAAATTTCAAATTCATTTAGGTCCAATTTGAGGTGCTTCATCAATCATCGCAATGTTTTTTTTTTTTTTTTACTAATCATGACTATGATTGATATTGATTTCAGATGGTTCCTGTGGGATGATGGGTTATGGATCCGAAGAATCGAAAGCTCGTGGCGCCCTCTATCTTGTAACCAGAGATACAGCTCCGTATTGTGGTAATTTATCCATTTCTGACCTTAGGCTGATTTCTAACTTTTTTTAAGAGGTTTGACATAGGGAACTGTAACTGCTATGGTTTTATCGTCCCGAAATCGAAGAGAGAAGGAAGACAGGATAGGAGAAAGCCAGCCGTTCCGAGAACGAACATTATACATACCATCAGCATAAAATCCGCCCCGGGCGGGAATCGAACCGACGGCCTAGCGCTTACAAGGCAGACGCACTACCAACTAAGCTAGGTTGGCAATTTCTATCTAATTTAGCTTCAAACTTTGAGGATTTACCTATCCATTTTTTATGGACTTCTTATTGGTTCTGTATACTATGGAAATATTATATCTGAACGTAAAAGTTCAACCCTCAATAACTTTTCTCTCCCCTTCTCTCTACGTATAGAATAAGAACTTAAATTTTCATTCACCCCCTCCCCTCCTTGTCTCATCCCTTTCAAAATAAAAAGATATCCCTTTTTCCATTGCACACTATCGCACCCTAGTTTTTTATTCGAGTATCAGAATGAGATTTTACATTTTTCCTATTTTCCAATCCCTATGTACAAAGTGAAGTTAGGATGAAATTTTTTTAATACAATTTTTTTCTCAAGTAAAGTTTATTTTATAAATATTATGTTATCATCTTATAGATACCTAGCTACAATTTTTTTCCTGTAAATAAGCTGTGCATCGAAAGTTTAATTTTTGTCCTGGCAAAGAGAAATCTTTCTTATGAAAAGAGCATTAAAAAAAAACTTCGGTATGTACTTAATATTTTTATTTTCCATAAATTAGTGTTTCCCAAGTATGTAGAAAATGTAAATTGAAAAATTATCATAAACGTGCAAAATTACCATCATTTTATAAATTATATTATTATAACCGAGTGTATTCAATAACAAAATACATAACTTCACAAGCATTAAGAGTTTTTGTGGGAAATGAGTTTTTAACGATTTGAATAATCTGAAATGTGAAAATAAGAGTGTTTATTTTATTATTATTTTTTTTTATTAAGTGAGCATGTAATTTCAATGTGTGTAGGTAAATATCAAGATAAACTAAATCCTACTAGATAAATTGAATTGATAAATTAACCTTTTCGTGTCACAGTAACGTGTAAACATGTGTGTTTATATGCCTAATCAAACAGCTGCCATGTTATTAGCCCTATAATGGTAAAGTGATAAAGCATGTCCCCCACATAAGTGATTTTTTTTCTTTTCGCCAGGGAAGACAGACGACACCGAAGCGAATACAATAGTCCGTCCCCTATACCTTTTATTATTAGTAATAATAAAGGAAGGACGGACTAAAAAGAGCACTCTGAGGCCTAGGTGTAGGAGCAAACAGCCCTAACAGGTGGGTTAGGGTTATACGAATATCTACGATCTAAAATGTTAGGCCAACCACTCACTATCAACCACAATCAGGTAGATCTGACAGGCCCGAATAGGTGTACCTGACATGGTCTAGTGAGTGGCTGGCCTTAGGGTCGGAGGGGTTTGAATTGCAAGAAGGGCATAAAAATTTAATACTTATGGTGGGTTTTACCCTCCTTTTTTTAGCCCCTTACAGCCTTTGAACTTTACTGTTTAGCCTATGTAAATCAAATCGAACTTGACAGGCTGTTAGCTCAACAGGCCTGTTAGGGACTGAAAAAATATTGGTGAAATCTTAGTATAATTTTGGGATTGGCTAAATCCATTTTAAACTCTCGTCTGTTGTTTTCAGAGTGGATGGCCTGGCTGTAATCTCCTCAGCATATGCTGAAGCCAACGAAGGAGCACGGTATGCTGTGTTGTGGAAGGAAAAAGGTAAGAAACAGTTTCTTGTAAAATAATGACAAAAAAATAAATAAAAAATAATAATAAATACCTGTAGAAAGATATGAGACCTTTCTAGAGAAAGGAGAGAATAAGGAAAATAGAAAGTTATGAATCAAGGGAAATAGAGAGATAGTTCAGGGAAATTAGAATTAAGATAATTAAGGGAAAGAAGATAATTAAGGGCTCAAGATGAAAGGCAATCTGCAGTTGAACATTACCAGTGATGATGACGTCACCAGCTTCAACTTCTACAGCGAGTAAGTTATGCTTCCATGCTATACATAGTTCATACCACGTATAATTTAATTATGATTATGGCCCTTGTAGAGTTGTATTTTCCTTTTGGAATTTCCCCTCTTCTGAATCTTTTGGCTTGATACCCCCTATACTAAACCATAGGAAGTCTACTTACCTACTCGTTACACATGACTGTTAGTAATGTTGTGATATCAGCCATAAAAAGTGTATAGAGGCTTTTAGATTGTGGCTATGTACTGGGTTAGTCTATGCTCGGATTCATTTTTTTTCTCTTCTCTCATATCCTAGCATAGCCTACGCCAGTTCATATTTTCATAAGCACAACTTCAGTCTTACTATACTAATTCACAATTTACATTTTGAACCATGTCTCTTGTTTGACATAGGAATGAAGATGAGATTAGTGGGGGTCTAGAGTTACGAGCCCTGGGGGCTGCCAAGTTCTCATCCGTAGATCCAGAAGTCAACAAAGTCCTCTCAGTTACCCTGAGGTTCACCAGTCAAGAGTACCCCAAGGATGATAGTTTGAGACCTATGCCTGATGTGGTGTACCCGTCCATCTTTGTAGATCGCATCGTGGTATCCGACTTCTATGGCAATGTGTAAGTAATCTGATGTTATTAGCCTGTGTTTCTTGTAAAATACAGATAACTTAAAGTAGGTAGCGAGAATCAGAACAGAGAAGGCGTTTGATATTGTCAACACTGTAACTGTCACAAAATTGAAGTGAAGCTCTAAATAGACAGTATGGTTGTAGACCGCAGGATAATTTACTTTTCATTCCTATTCTGCAAAGGTGTACGGCCGTAGATCGGCTAGACGAGCGGCCGTAGATCGACGTCGATCCACAACGATTCACGTCGATCGATGTGTGGACTATGTGGACTGTGGACACATGTTAACATTATTAAAGTGAGTATGCTTGATATTGTTTGTGAGAGTATAGTTCTGTTATCTATTTTCCCCCAATATGTGAGACCACCAATTTTGTTTGATTGTGCTTCAGATGGAGTAACTGTCAGAAGGACACTTTCTTGGAGAACATAAGGCGGACCAATGTGGATGAAGTTGATTTGGAATTGAAACTATACCAAAATTTAATCCTAAAGGGTTAGTGGATGTGCTAAAACTCCCACATATGATGTTCTACATAGAATAACTGGGTAACTGGGAGCATTAACTTTCCAAAATCTTCAAAATTACTTAATAAAGTTTACTTGCAAATATGATTAGCACATTTTCAAATTGCTTGGAAAAACACGAATATGTAATCCATTAGCAATTTAGTGTAGGTAAAATGAAATTTTTGTAGGTCTTCTTCCGCGAAAAGCAATAGTTTTTGTAAATGATGACTTACTCGTAGGTAGGTAGGTATTCCAAATCCTACATGACTTTAATCGTCGGGAAAACAAAATAATTTAATCACCAATAAAACTACTAGGTAGGTACATAATTATGTAGATACTTTTTTTAAAAAATCCACACTCACTATTCACCTTTTTTTACTACTTCGCGTACATGATGGAAAGCGAACGTATTTTCCTAAGGGTAGGTAGGTAGAATAAGAAAACATACCTAGGAAAAATAGGTAATGCCTACATCACCCAATACCTACAAAACATGTCTATGCATGGGTGCGTTAGGTACCTACTTTACTTGAAACTTTAGTTCGACATTTTTCAAAAGTCAAATAATGTTACAAACTTGTTTAATCTAAAATATGATCATATATCTCCTAAATAGAAAGAGAGGGAGGAGAGAGAGAGAGAGAGAATGAAGATTACTAGGGAGAAAAACTTTCCAATGTTTCTCTTCTGTTCTATTTCATTGAAATTTTTAATCTATTCTGTGGTTTTTTGTATAAATTTCTTTCAATGATTATTTCGTTTTTGAACAGATATTATACATGTGTTATAAAAATATACATAAATTAATGTGGTCTAGTGTTAGTAGTGTTAACGTCTACCTACAAGAGGGACGCCTTCTCAGTCCTAACATCCTGAATAGATCAGTTGCGCTTACTTGGTTGATGAACTTGTAGAAAATGTTTCATCCATTTCTAGAAATTCTCTGTTTCACTACTTCATCTATTTCTATAAAATGCAAAAGATAAGAATCAGAAGGGATTATTTGGTGGATGTGTCAAAACTCCCACAGTACTATAAATTAGTTTTCCAATGCAATACATTTAGAATCAGTAGGGATTATTGGCGGATGTGGTAAAACTATTCAGAATGTATTGATTTATCAATTATCAATGTACAAAGCTCCAACACAAATTTGTTCCTGGAGCTCTAGAGTCTATACCAAAATTTAATCCTAAAGGGTTAGTGGATGTGCTAAAACTCCCACATATGATGTTCTACATAGAATAACTGGGTAACTGGGACCATTAACTTTCCAAAATCTTCAAAATTACTTCAATAAAATTTACTTGCAAATATGATTAGCACATTTTCAAATTGCTTGGAAAAACACGAACCTAAATTCAATTCTGCCCCTAGCAGTGACTTCAAAGTTGCCACAGAATCAAGATCTATCATAATTACTTTCATCTACCTGTGTCTATACGGAATTGAAACTCAATGGCTGCTAATGAGTCATCTACTCTATTGCCAATGTACCGCTGCCATTTAGAAAGAAGAACCATATGAAAAAAAGTATACCAACCAAAGGATACCATTAAGTTGTAGAACCAGAATATCATGAGATATATATGGTGGTTAGTTGGTTATTGATATGGTGGTGATTGATTCCGAAGGAAAGACTGCAATAAAAATAGACAATATATAGACCAATATTATGATTATTTAGGGGAAAATAACAGATTGTGTAATGTACGTACAAGTATTTCATTTTGTACCTCGTCCTCTTTTATAGTTTAGAGTTGCAAGACCGCTATTATAGTGTGGACATTTGGACAGTCTCAAATGAGGAATTTGATGTCTCAGTAGGATTCGAACCCACATTCCGTTACTGTTCCAGCGCTTTCTTCAATAAGAATTACATATAGGCCACAACCTGGGTGAAATGTTGAAGGGAGGAAAAAACTGGCTTTCTCCAGGGCCTCACAAATTTCGGATAACTTCTCTAGGGAATTGTAAACGCACTAGAAGGAAAATAGAACAGCACCTGGCTCTCTCTTGTTTGAAAGATAAAATCTATTTGAAAGAATCTCTTGTTTGAAAGAATAAATTCTATTTGAAAGAATGAAACGTACTCACCTGAGTTTCCTTTACACTTGAAAGGTATATTGGATGAGTCTTATTATATTGGAAGCAGGTACATACATTGCTATAATGAACGAATTATTTGCCAAGGAACTTTAGAAATTGGATTTAATGAGACCCAAGGGTGACATTTATTTCAGCTGGGTCATCGAGAATAGGGTTACATCTTCGTTACATCAGGATTTTCGTAAAAGCGAAGTTCTACTGTTAAAAATGTGCATTTCATAAAAAATATTCCTTCTACCAATAGCCAAGAAGCCAAGATGGTGAAGCAATTATACAGACAATAGGTATACAGACAATAGATCATGATCAATTGATCACCCTTGATAGAAGGAATAGAGTTATAGAGAATATTGATCCATAATTCTGGCGTATTGCATATACAAGTATTGTAAGGAGTTATAACTACCTGTTGTAAGCAGTTAGGAGTTTGGGCATCTCCACTAATTCTGAGGCTACACAATCATTTTATCAGACAGGCTACAGTCTCATTGATCTGTTGTAGATACCTACAAGTAAATTAGATCGAGATTGAGAGTTTTGGCATCTCCACTAATTCTGAGGCTACACAATCATTTTATCAGACACAGGCTACAGTCTCATTGACCTGTTGTAGATACCTACAAGTAAATTAGATCGAGATTGAGAGTTTTCGGGTCTCCCCTAATTCTGGGGATTCATAAAATTAGTCGATTTTCGGAGTTTTCTGTCTCTTCGTGGATTCTTGTCAGGGTTTTCATCTCGATTGGTGCCCATTTATTATACGATCGGTTCACCAAAAATTATCAGCTACTAATCATAAACTGTGTTCACACATAGTCGACGCCGTCGATCGATATCGACTGAAACCGTACACTGCCTCGACAATTTGTATTTTTTGTGGGTATCTATTGGCAATAAGTAAACAATGTGATAATAGCTACCAGTCACTAGATGTTAATATGCTAGGTATACATAAAGTTATGTATTAAAATTCTAACTAATAAAAAATTACTTACATACTAAGATGTGTTGAATAATTATGAACGTGTAGTGCATTACAACAATCATACTATGATGAACAATACCAGTATTTGGTGCAGCTTATGTTGAATAATTATGAACGTGTAGTGCATTACAACAATCATACTATGATGAACAATACCAGTATTTGGTGCAGCTTATCTCCAATCAATATTCATTATGTTGCTTCTAGCGCCGTCATTCGTACAATATGTGTAAGTATGTTTATTATCTTCTATCAATTAGGTATCTTTTATCTTTGAGTCCAGAAAGAGTTTCTTTTAATAGCCAGGACCACAAACAGATTTTAAACTCAGCTCTCCAACTCTGGGTCCTCTGGGATTAAACAATTTAATCCATTAGCAATTTAGTGTAGGTAAAATGAAATTTTTGTAGGTCTTCTTCCGCGAAAAGCAATAGTTTTTGTAAATGATGACTTAGGTAGGTAGGTATTCCAAATCCTACAAGAATTTAATCGTCGGGAAAACAAAATAATTTAATCATCAATAAAACTACTATAGGTAGGTACATAATTATGTAGATACTTTTTTTTTTTTTAAATCCACACTCACTTTTTTTTACTACTTCGCGTACATGATGGAAAGCGAACGTATTTTCCTAAGGGTGGGTAGGTAGAATAAGAAAACATACCTAGAAAAAATAGGTAATGCCTACATCACCCAATACCTACAAAACATGTCTATGGGTGCGTTAGGTACCTACTATACTTGAAATTTTAGTTCGACATTTTTCAAAAGTCAAATAATGTTACAAACTTGTTCAATCTAAAATATGATCATATATTCTCCTAAATAGAAAGAGAGGGAGGAGAGAGAGAGAGAATGAAGATTACTAGGGAGAAAAACTTTCCAATGTTTCTCTTCTGTTCTATTTCATTGAAATTTTTAATCTATTCTGTGGTTTTTTGTATGAATTTCTTTCAATGATTATTTCGTTTTTGAACAGATATACATGTGTTATAAAAATATACATAAATTAATGTGGTCTAGTGTTAGTAGTGTTAGCGTCTACCTACAAGAGGGAAAATTGCCTAGAAAAAATATCTTGATCGGAGTTTTGACACATCCACCAATATTCTATTGAGAATTAAATTGCCTAGAAATAATATCTTGATCGGAGTTTTGACACATCCACCAATATTTCATTGAGATAAAAAATGCCTAGAAATTTATTTGATTGGAGTTTTGACACATCAACCAATATTACATTGACAAATAAATTGCCTAGAAATAATATCTTGATCGGAGTTTTGACACATCCACCAATATTCTATTGAGAATTAAATTGCCTAGAAATAATATCTTGATCGGAGTTTTGACACATCCACCAATATTTCATTGAGATAAAAAATGCCTAGAAATTTATTTGATTGGAGTTTTGACACATCAACCAATATTACATTGACAAATAAATTGCCTAGAAATAATATCTTGATCGGAGTTTTGACACATCCACCAATATTTCATTGAGATAAAAAATGCCTAGAAATTTATTTGATTGGAGTTTTGACACATCAACCAATATTACATTGACAAATAAATTGCCTAGAAATAATATCTTGATCGGAGTTTTGACACATCCACCAATATTTCATTGAGATAAAAAATGCCTAGAAATTTATTTGATTGGAGTTTTGACACATCAACCAATATTACATTGACAAATAAATTGCCTAGAAATAATATCTTGATCGGAGTTTTGACACATCCACCAATATTTCATTGAGATAAAAAATGCCTAGAAATTTATTTGATTGGAGTTTTGACACATCAACCAATATTACATTGACAAATAAATTGCCTAGAAATGTTTGACAGAGGGAACTGTAACTGCTAGGGTCTTATCGTCCCGAAATCGAAGAGAGAAGGAAGACAGGATAGGAGAAAGCCAGCCGTTCCGAGAACGAACATTATCCCATCAGGATAAAATTCGCCCCGGGGCGGGAATCAAACCCGCGGCCTAGCGATTACGAGGCAGACGCGCTACCAACCAAGCTAACTAGGCTGGCTACTGTCAACCCTTGAGAACAATTTTTGTCTTCCTTGGGGTGTCCTGATCCTTTTTAGGATGACTGAGCAGCTTATATCAGTTGCGTTTCTGTAAGAAAATCTATAAAGATCTATTAGAATTTATAGGAAATCACAAAGAATACATAGTAATAGTGTGATACCCAGAAGAAAGTTATGAAGAGATTGAAAGTTTCACCACAAATTAATCATAATTTTTCAACTTTCTTCCTTTAGGATAGTGGGCCCATCGGTCTTTTTTTTTCCTAAATGCCCCCCCCCCCCGCTGAAATCCTGGATATGGCGTCTTCCTCCATTGAACCCTGTATACGTTCCTTCCTTATTCTCTAACCCTAAACCTCCTTGAAATTTTACACGTAAATTGTGGCTCACTTCCCTGTACCAACATTTCCTTATCCTTCTCCTCAGACCTCTTTATTCTAAATCCTTTCGAAACTTGCTTCTACGTCTTATTGAGTTCCAAGGGAAGGAAGACTTTTTGAGTTCCAAGGAAAGGAAGACTTTATTCTTCTCGCCAGGGATGAAGAGGAATTTTCCTGTTACATTTACGTTGTCAAGTTTCACATTAGAGATCTCTCAAACCCAAACCTAGGTAGGTATAAGAAAAAAAAGACACATAGTAAGCACCCATATAGTTTCTAGTGGATAGCAAAATAAATAAAAAGATTGTATGAAAAAGTAATATTAGGTAGGTACTAGGCTACAAGGTAAAAAAAAGGCGATATTTGTGTTCATACAATCCAACGTTAAAATGAACCTTTACAAAAGTCACAGTAGTACCTACATAAATAAATCATGTAGAATATACGTGTCTAGCAGAATACTTAGCTACTATGTAGATATGCAATATTATGCTCAATGAAGCTTGAAGTACAACAATCATGTACCTACTTACATAGGTACCTGTAATACATGCATTACATACTTATCATGCTCGTATAATTAATATTTTGTACTTCTGTAAAGGCATTAATCAGATTGAATCAAGTGTCAATTATTTAGTTTCAATACTTTCAATACACAATTTCAATTACCTATTTAGTTTAGATAAATTTAGTTTCGTCATATAAAATTTCAACAGACGATCGTATAGGTGATAAGTACCATCTTCGGACGCTAGACGGCGCTGAGCGCGGTGCTGAAGGTACTTCCGTCCGTCCTAAAAATTTTGGGTGATCTTGACTTGTCTAATGAAATAATGTAGTGTTGTGAATAATTATTACCTAGGTACGCGTATATTGCCTCATACATTATGTCTAGACTTCTATTGTAGGTTATGGTCGATAAAATCCCGAGTCCTGAATGAAGAAGAAAATTCCCTACTCATTACTCTGACTTCTTTTCTTACCTTTTTTTCTTCGCTTGTTTTTCTCATAAAAAATCTCATTCTTGAAGCTCTTTTTAGTCTCTCTAGATTCTTTCTGGTCTCTTTATGGCCTTAAAAATATGTCTTGCTTTCTCATAAAAGAAGACATTTTTTATGCTCCTTTTTAGTTTGTCTCTTGTTTGAAAAATAGGATTCTTTCTAGCCTGTTTTTAAATGGTCTCCAAAATTGTTTTATTCTTTCGGTCCCTGACCGTTTGACAGATGTAAATGGTGACTTCTTATCATACAATCACAGCATAAGGTTACCTACAATAATTAGATCTATAATTAATTAATTATTAGAGGCAAATGGACATTTCCATGATAATTGTAAGAAAGAAAAACAGTTTGAATAGGATATCATCGTCATCGCTACTAATATGTCGCGCTTCATCGCTTTGGTCGTTAGAAATAACGCCCTATGTAGAACAAACTTTGAGATAAAGTTCGTGCTAACAACTTGGAGATAGAAAATATTTTCAAAGTTTGGCCTGAATACTTTATGACAAATATCTCAGGAGACAAGGAATTATTCCAAATAGTTAACCCTTCGATGGATAAAAGGCTTGTGGGGTGACTGAACTTGAATCTGAATAGATAAGAGTTTTCAAGGGAATAAACCAAGGAAGAGAGGGAAAGTATGGGGAATGCCTACTGCCTTGTTTAAAACTTAAGGAAGGAAATTGTTAGGAAAAGGAGAAGAGAAAAAGCGCTCCGCCCCGCCAAGTCAAGAAAGTTTGACCGCGCTACTAGAGATATTATACGCGACAGGGAAAGTAGCCGTTTTCAAGTAGTTCATAGTATGTCCCTTATCAAGTCATCGAAGGGTGAGAGGAGACACAATACTTTTCCTTTAGGGTCTGGAATTCTGGATCAACATGAGAACAGTTTGAGACCCTCATAAAGTAACGATACATAGATAATAATATTATATTATAGAAGATGAGCTCGTTAGTTAAATCCTCATAGAGACTAACTTTCTAATAACTAGCTGTTTTTTCAATACAGGATCTTTCTTATCTTTTCATTTATCTAGCATAATCTAGCCCCTCCCCTCTTCTTCTAGTCATCAAAACCAATGAATAACGGTGACACAGGAAAAGGGGAGACAAAGCCCTTAATTCTTTTGATTTGAGAACGGCAAAGTAGTGGATATATCAAAACTCCCAGTTCTAATTACTGACTAAAGGTAGATTTCGACCCCCCAAAAAAAGGTAGATTTCGATCGGCTTACGATTTACGATATTTGCAGATCAACGAAACGCACTCAAATAGGAACTTAGTATAGCTTCATAAGATTCATTGCTACCCAAGTGAATGGCATTAATTCTGTAATCTGTAATTTCTTATGCATAAAATTTGTTATCATAAAAAAAGTCTCTGTCAAAAATATGAAAAAAGTGAAAAACTATCATATTATGAGACGAAAAAAATCTATTCATGCTAAATTCTCTGACACCAGACTTGTAGTCTACCAAAGCCATGACTGCTGTCTAGACATGACTGAGACAGTTTGACTAATACTGTGTGCATGGAAGAGTAAACAATTGGTGCACAAAACGTTGATTCTTTCATCTGCTTGTGGACTTTAATTGTGTTTAGCATGGATGCTTGTCGCAAATACTTTCCCCGATTAGTACATATATACTTAATTTGGGCCTTTACACTGAGATTGGTATATTTTTTTTTTTTTAAAGAGGTTTGACAGAGGGAACTGTAACTGCTATGGTCTTATCGTCCCGAAATCGAAGAGAGAAGGAAGACAGGATAGGAAAAAGCCAGCCGTTCCGAGAATTACACTGAGATTGATATATTTTTTTTTACCCACAGTTGACTGACAAAGCCTAAAAATATTTTTTTTGACTTTTTGTAATAAACTTGTTGTTAAATAAAACTATTCTTTCTTTATGTATCTATCTCCTCTATCTAGTTTTTTGACGTGTGGCCTGAAACCTTCCACGTAAGTCTTCTGCTCTTGTGTAAAATTGCACACAACTTTTTGCTTAAAACTGAGGGGTTGCTTTCTTCTTCGAATAGAAAATGATATTTTAGTTTGTCCGGCAGCATTTTCTGAGTAGAATGGCTCAGCATTGTACCGTTGTTTCCGTAGAAAGGATCATCCTTTATTACATAGAGTTGAATCTGGTTTCTTATCTTTTCTTCATTTCTCCAAGGTACTTTCTCAGAGAGATATTAAATCCGCATGAAAGCTGTCTGTCATTGGTGAGAATTGTTTCGAAGAAATCCATGACTTTAACTTGTACAGAGCTTCCAATGGTACCTATCCTGATAGGAAATATGTGGTGCAATAGTGCTTTCTAAAAATACTCGTTGAAGACTTCGTATTGATAGATTACATTCATGTCAATGGAAATATTCTAAAATAGTCTATCGGTTTGTGATGTATCGGTATCGCAACATTCCTACTTTATAAAAGAGACCGCAAATTTTAATGGGGTCAACCACAAATGAGAAAGTTCAACAGTCCTAAAATCCCTAATCACAGGACTCCATACCTAAGTACTCTGGAATTTGACAAGAAAAAAATCCCCATTCTAATGCAATGTACCTTTCTACCTTTATATCCTGTAATATCGTCCTGAAGAATTCTACGTGACATCCTCTACCTTGCCATTCTTAATATTTCCCTGCTGATCCTTTATCCCATGCAAAAAAATACAAAGTACCTACCTTACCTAGCTGTGGGTATAAAGTACGTAAACACACATTCTTTAGGCTCCCGGGTGTAGTTAGTTAAAGCTTGGTAAAAAAAGGGGATGTTATACTTATTTATTATTATTAAAAAAATCCAGAATGAAAGTTTGAAGTTGCTTGGGTTCAGGGATCATTAGGTTTTATTGTGCCATCCTGAATGTGATAGGTAGGTACTAACAAGTTGTGTCTAGCAGAATACTTAGCTACTATGTAGATATGCAATATTATGCTCAATGAAGCTTGAAGTACAACAATCATGTACCTACTTACATACCTGTAATACATGCATTACATACTTATCATGCTCGTATAATATTTTGTACTTCTGTAAAGGCATTAATCAGATTGAATCAAGTGTCAATTATTTAGTTTCAATACACAATTTCAATTACCTATTTAGTTTAGATAAATTTAGTTTCCTCATATAAAATTTCAACAGACGATCGTATAGGTGATAAGTACCATCTTCGGACGCTATATGGCGCTGAGCGCGGTGCTGAAGGTACTTCCGTCCGTCCTAAAAATTTTGGGTGATCTTGACTTGTCTAATGAAAATAGGTAGTGAATAATTACCTACGCGTATGTTGCCTCATACATTATGTCTAGACTTCTAGGGCATTTAGTATCAAATGTTGTACCTATTACTCCTATTAGCTCAAAATTAATCAAAGAAAGTGATATTTTTCGTTTGACAGCTAAAAGCCTCAACAAAGAAAGAATGGGAGCACTTGTCCTTCTATGATAAACAGAAACTTCATGCCCTACTTTGGGGTTCTACCCCAAGGGAGGCAACTGAAGGGCGATGCTCCTCTAGAACTTGAAAATTGCATTTATCCAAAGCTAGTTTTCAAAGATAATAAATAATACATTCCTAAACCTACTCATCGTGAAAGCATGGTCTGGAATGAAAAAAAAGTCAAAAGAAGAAAAGTTGAGAAAAGTGACACTAGGGATTTTTCAAAGAGGGTGGCAAAAAAGAGGGGTGACCGATAATCAAAGTGTGCGCGCGCACCCAAAGTTACGACCCTGGCTTTGAGTAAAATATAGAGGTGGATGTAGTATGTTTGTGTGTTACGCGTGTAGTTTTCGATGCCTAAAATCGATAGTTATTATTCGATAACTGTAAAAATATCGATGGCGCGCACCCAAAGTTACGACCCTGGCTTTGAGTAAAATATAGAGGTGGATGTAGTATGTTTGTGTGTTACGCGTGTAGTTTTCGATGTCTAAAATCGATAGTTATTATTCGATAACTGTAAAAATATCGATAGAGAGAAATCAAGGCTTTTATCAGGAAATGACATTTTCCGTTTAGCTACATTATAACAATATTTAGCTAAATCCCTTAAATAGGTAATAATTCATTTTTAGATCAATATTGTTAAAAATACTGTTTTGTTAACTCTCTATTTCTGGTTGGTCTATTTGTACAGATGATTGTTTCGCAGGGTCCTCGTTATGAGTACCTTCTGTATGAACGTGATGGATTCGGGGGGAAATGTATTTTAAAACATCTCCGTTGAACACAACCCTTTATCCTCGAATAATGTTCAGACTATCTTACTTTCATATTCTGATTCTGAAACCGCCGATGAAAATATGACCTCAATTAAAGATCATGTTTTACACAGGTTTTTCGGTTGGCGCTTCAGTCATTTAGCTAAATCCCTTAAATAGGTAATAATTCATTTTTAGATCAATATTGTTAAAAATACTGTTTTGTTAACTCTCTATTTCTGGTTTGTCTATTTGTACAGATGATTGTTTCGCAGGGTCCTCGTTATGACTACCTTCTGTATGAACGTGATGGATTCGGGGGGAAATGTATTTTAAAACATCTCCGTTGAACACAACCCTTTATCCTCAAATAATGTTCAGTCTGTCTTACTTTCATATTCTGATTCTGAAACCGCCGATGAAAATATGACCTCAATTTATTAAAGATCATGTTTTACACAAATACACAGGTTTTTCGGTTGGCGCTTCAGTCAGGTATTAAATCTTTTATTAAAAAATATAAAAATCCAGTTTTAATTCTGGTTGAGTCAAATGCAGTTGAAATATGTTAAGATAAAAACGCTTTAAGTGAGAACGTTATACAAATGATATTATAAAGTCATTGTTTTGTATTCGATAATAACATTAGCATCGATGTTGGAACAAAAGTTCGATAGTGCTCCACCTCCACCCCATGGCGCTGTTCGTAGAATAAGAATATGTGCCGAGCCCTTTGTATAAAATGATCTCGTCGCTTCAGACATTTTCCCTAGTGAAATGAAACTTGTAAAAAACAAAATATGTGCGATCGAGAACCAAGCTCAGGGTGTTTCTTTACAAGCAGAAAGGTAAGGCGACACATTTTATGACTAGATATAAAATTTGAGAAAAATCAAATTAAGTTTTTATAGATGTAATATTATCTGTGTATGTGTGTTGTATCACCTCCACCTTTCCGCCCAGTTTCCAATATTTTTCTCTCCTGTACCTAATAAAGTTATTACTGCTTTAATTTCCGATTTCTCGCTTTCTTTTGCTCCCCAAACCCTTGGTTTTTTCTGCTCGAGGACCTCTTTTCGTTTGAAAAACAATTTCCTGATTTTATTTCAAACATTTTCATTAGTCATTTTCCAATTAAAATTTCATGATTTTCGAGTGACCTAAATTATTGTTGGGACATGACCCCATCCCATCCCTTTCCGTTCGGAGTATTGATGGAGTCAACAAGTCTGCTACTGCTACGATGGGTTTTCATTTTCACATTACTCTTTCGTTCTCACCTGGCATTATGCATTTATCCAGCAGCACGATTTCTATGTGCTATTAAATCTTTTATTAAAAAATATAAAAATCCAGTTTTAATTCTGGTTGAGTCAAATGCAGTTGAAATATGTTAAGATAAAAACGCTATAAGTGAGAACGTTATACAAATGATATAAAGTCATTGTTTTGTATTCGATAATAACATTAGCATCGATGTTGGAACAAAAGTTCGATAGTGCTCCACCTCCACCCCATGGCGCTGTTCGTAGAATAAGAATATGTGCCGAGCCCTTTGTATAAAATGATCTCGTCGCTTCAGACATTTTCCCTAGTGAAATGAAACTTGTAAAAAACAAAATATGTGCGATCGAGAACCAAGCTCAGGGTGTTTCTTTACAAGCAGAAAGATAAAATCCGCCCCGGGCGGGAATCGAACCCGCGGCCTAGCGCTTACAAGACAGACGCACTACCAACTAAGCTAACTAGGCTGGCTAACGTTAAAATTGTACTAATAAAATCGTCAGTAACCTGTAGCTGCTGTAACTGATAAAACTCATTGGTGTTCACGTAGCACCGACCCGACTGAGGATGAAATTCTTATCCGTGGATGTTACCAATGCACAATAATACACATACATAGTAGATGTTTCGTATGCTTTAATGTGGACAGTATTGTTTAGACTTTAGACTGATCTGTTCTTTTGAATGTTCGCTAGGACTGGAGTGTTAACATAGGAGCTAACTTCCAACTTCCAAGACTTTCATATTAGGTATTATTAGAACAATCGCTTTTTACTCTTTTGTTAGACATGAATAACTATATGGATACGCTTCCCCAACATGAAAGCAAATATTTCATCCACTTCATCTATTTAAATTTTCACAAAGCCCCAAACTTTTCTTTCTCAAAGGCTCAAATTCTTCTTCTGATGTGACACAAAAATATCTACCCTGAGGCGTTCCAAGCAGAAAGGTAAGGCGACACATTTTATGACTAGATATAAAATTTGAGAAAAATCAAATTAAGTTTTTATAGATGTAATATTACAAGCAGAAAGGTAAGGCGACACATTTTATGACTAGATATAAAATTTGAGAAAAATCAAATTAAGTTTTTATAGATGTAATATTATCTCTGTGTATGTGTGTTGTATCACCTCCACCTTTCCGCCCAGTTTCCAATATTTTTCTCTCCTGTACCTAATAAAGTTATTACTGCTTTAATTTCCGATTTCTCGCTTTCTTTTGCTCCCCAAACCCTTGGTTTTTTCTGCTCGAGGACCTCTTTTCGTTCGAAAAACAATTTCCTGATTTTATTTCAAACATTTTCATTAGTCATTTTCCAATTAAAATTTCATGATTTTCGAGTGACCTAAATTATTGTTGGGACATGACCTCATCCCATCCCTTTCCGTTCGGAGTATTGATGGAGTCAACAAGTCTGCTACTGCTACGATGGGTTTTCATTTTCACATTACTCTTTCGTTCTCACCTGGCATTATGCATTTATCCAGCAGCACGATTTCTATGTGGGAATCGTTAAATAGGTCAACGTGTATTGTGCAGGCAATATTAGCGTACTCCTCTCTCATTCATCAATATTTCAGACTCAGACACAGGAGATGTGGGAGTGTGAGCAATGGGCAGGCAGACGTGATGAGATAATTATAAAACCCCATGATCAGCCGACATCAAATGAAATAAAAAATATTTTCACATTTGCAGACTTGGAAAATCATTCAAAATAATAAAACGTAATAACCTCCCCGGATGCTGTTTTTTTATTTTTTCAAATTCCTCTTGGAACTTTGACTTTTTCCTGGTGGACTTTAGTGGAGTATGCGTGAGAGAGTGATGCTGTAGTCAACTTTGGATTTTGTTACATTACATTATAATATACCCACGTACCTACCTATAGGTATTGTTGTTCTGAAAGACAATTTTATTTTGTTTTTGTTCCATGGAGAAACCCTATGTACATAATAACAAAATGTCTGTAAAATTAATTAAGTTTTGTATTATTCTTTAGAGCGTCTTAAAACTTAAAAAGTATCTTCACGGTTTTAGGAAGATATTTTATTAAAAGCTCCATGATGCGTTTTACAGACGGTTTTCCCCTGCATAGGTACTCGTACTATAGTTTTATATGTATATAGAGTATAGAAAACTTTGCAGCAAAGAATGATAATGAAGTTAGTAACTTTTCACTTTTTAGACCGCACCCGAAAACATGACTTCAAGTGCGGCGCTGTTCATTTTCCATCTTGAGCTACATTTTACTCGGGACAAAATTACCTACAACGAAACTGTCACTGAATGATGGAACACTACAAATGACTGTCTTAATGACTTACTCTGTAACTTTTGCGAAGGTCCATGCTGAATGAATGAGAAGGCAAATAACAAACTAATTATTAGTTATATGCTTATATGGTTACCTATGGTTACCCATCTGATGAGAGGCATACTACGGGATGGGCATGCTACGACACAGACCACATGCGTTCAGTGTAGCAGTTTTTCAAATGTTTCGTAAAAAAAAAAAAAAAAGAAATCCCCCGCATAGATTAATGAGGGAGTTGTGAGTGAAGTACTTCATAGTAAAAACTCAAGTAGGGTGCGTAATGACACCGAAGTGTATAGTAGCTGTTGTAAGATCTTTCTTGTGGAGGGTTGTAGGGAGTAGAAAGGGAACGTTGATATTTTAGTCTCAATTGATTTCCCTAAGAAGAAATTAATTTATGAAGAGTGGTTTCCAAACTACCTGAGTGTCAGCCTCGTTAGCTTGGTTGGTAGTGCGTCTGGCTTGTGAGCGCTAGGCCGCGAGTTCGATTCCGCCCGGGGGCAGATTTTATAATGAACGGATAATGTTCATTCTCGGAACGGCTAGCTTTAGTTTTTGTGATAAGGATAATTGATAGGTACCTACTTTTAGAAAAACAGAGACGAGAGGAGAGCAAAGAGCTTTTTACTCTCAGCTCTATGTGGACGTCACTTCCCTCTACCTGCTTGATTCTCTATGCGCTATGTTCTCCGCTCCACTCTTTTTTATTCCAAATCTTTCCTGTTAGGTCGCTGGTTCACAAACATATTAGCTCAGCATTGCTTTCGCATTACTTCAAGACACATTCTTTTACACCCATGCCTATCCAAGAATGGAAAAAAAATAGGTTAGAAAATTTCCACCCTGACCGGGATTTGAACCCAGCACCTCCGGGTTGAGATTTAGTGCTCTTGACCACTCGGCCACAGTGGTGGGTCACAATTAAATATGCTATCAGGCTTGTGATTGATCCTTTAGGTTTATTATCAAGGTTTGATATTAATTCTTTTGTGGACGAAGAATAAAAGTCGCAATGCTAAAGTTCTATTGGTATTCGAACCCGCGCTTTCTTGTTTGTCACTCTTAACCATTGTAGTAAGACATTTTGTCCTTTGTGTGACTTTGGGTGGACAAAATAAACGGAGTTTTTTTTCAGTTTGTCTAGCATTATCGATCCACGTCACTTAGGCAATATTGTAAATAATTGATGAGCCCTCCATTGCCTCTTTAGACCCAAAGTTATAACTTCTATTATTATTGACATCGTTCCATTTTTCTGTCCCTCCTTATGCATCCTTCCCATAGAACTGTTTGCAAGAGCAGCTTTATCTCTATGTATGTTTACTTTTCTAGTTTTCTCTTGTTTGTGACAGTGACGTTAATGATAGAATTGATTTATCAGTTTATCACTGTTTTCGCCTTATTCTGACTTCTTCTGGTTCCTCTCCTATCAAAGTTTGGAAATCATATGGCAATCTCGCCTTACTCTGACTACCCTAACGTTATTTCTATTTCGCCATTACAAATAAACACCTTAACCTCATGGCAGATACCATCCACCCATGTACTCTAACATGTAAGTAATACCATCCACCCATGTACTCTAACATGTGAGTAATATCATCCACCCATGTACTCTAACATGTGAGTGTTTGGATTCTCCTATGTTTTATCACTTTTATCATTAGATTCATCCCTTTATTTAATTGAGAAAAAAATGGCATTTTTCTGGATTGATTGAAACCTTAAACACCTTAATTTTTCAAGCCCAAAGTAAACATGCTCCGAAGTCCCGAAGAGGATATGCCAAGGTATAATTTGAACTCCAATTTCAATTTTATTTTCTCCAAAGTGCTGTCTGACATTGTTTTCAACACCTTGATTGCTTATCATCAGTATATTGTTATTTTACATGTTGTTATTTTGCTTGTAACTTGTGAAAAGGAAAAAGCTATAAACAATGTACAATGTACATACCTATACTTCTATGTACATTGTACACTACACGTACCTACCTACCTTTATTTTAACGAAAGTGCTTTGCCATACTTTCAGTAAACAATTTGACTATAGATGATTTTCCCATTTGGACACATTTTTGGACGTACATGGGTGTATGTCGTATTTCACTAAGAGTTCGATATTATGTAGATAGGCCGTATTTTATTATTCCTCTTTGTGGCACTTTCGCCACTTTGCAAACTGATAAGATCTTATCGTCCTGAAAGCGAAGAGAGGGGGAAGACAGAGGGGGAAGATGGGTTAAGCTTCTACGAATCAACCCTACAAGCGAACTAGACTGACTACATAATGATAGTCCTCACTTTCTTTAACTGTGTAGTGTGTACGCCTTCTACTCTATACTAGGAAATCAGCAAAAAAATTTCTTCCTCTATGTTTGCAGGGGCGGGAATCAACTCCAGACTTAGCCACCAGTCCTCGTCGTCAGTTGAATCCTCAGGCAGCTAACAACAACAATCTTCGCCTGGGCCCTCCGCCTCCTATGGTCATACAGGATGATTTCCGAAAGGTAAGAGTAGATTTGTGTTAGTTTACATCCTCTAAAGGTGTGTCCACAACTCCACACATAGTCGATCGACGAGCTGAATATGTTGTCGAGGCAGCGTGGACGGTTCAGTTGACGTCGATCGATGGCCGGTCGACTAAGTGTGGACACACCTTAAGATCTTTAGACAATTTCTGCTTATTGTAAATCGATTGTACTTACCTTTTTTTTTTTTTTTTTTTTTTTTTTTTTTTTTTTTTTTTCATGATTTAATTACCTAATTCACAACGACAAATGGGAACGGGTCTTCAGGTCTTTAGTGAAGGGGGTTGTGCCCCCCATTCGGCGCTACCCGCTATCCGCCTACTCACATTGACCTCACCCAGCTTGGGTGAGGTCTCCCGGCAGCAACACTTTATTCAAGTGGTCATCCATCCAGGATAGGAGAAAGCCAGCCGTTCCGAGAGCAAACAATATCCGTTCAGGATAAAATCCGCCCCCGGGGCGGGAATTGAACCCGCGGCCTAGCGCTTACAAGGCAGACGCACTACCAACCAAGCTAACTAGGCTATCGGCGGAACTGAGTACCACTCGAGAATAGCTTCCTTTATTTAGGACGCGGGGTTCACTCGAAGAGCTAACGCCAGGAGGGGAAGTGAAATGAAAAACACCAACGCGGCGTTGGAATGAAAACACAGGCCTATTGCCGTTGGGTGAATATCTGAGTTGTATTCGATTATATGAAATTTAATTCAGTCAAACATGGCGGAACCAATTAGATTATGAGACTTCGCTGTGTTTACGTCCAAAGCAGAATCTCATTAGTTTAGCCAGGTTTGACTGAATTAAATTTCACATACAGTAGAACCTCGATTATTTCAATCTCCATTATTTAAACACTCTATTATTTTTTCAAGTAAAGTAAAGTGAATAAATTTATTGATTACTTTCTTATTTATAACAATCTTTTCATGTTCCACTAAGTACATGTAGGTAGTACTTTTCGGGAACATTAATTGCTATTATAGGTATTTCTTTTTTCTTTCTATTGTATGAATTTCTTCTTATGATATAAATTGCATTGTTAATCATGAGATACTTTTTGACTTTTTTTTTCATTTTCTTTTCGTTTTCTAATTCTCTTAGACTCATTGGAATTTCATTAAGCAATTTCGGCACTTGGTTTGCGATAGTTGTTCTTCCGTAGTTGTTCAACCCCAAAATCAGTTCAAAATAGGGTATTTATTAACCATTTTGTTCTCTTGTACACCTAAATTTTGCCCCTTTTTCATTGTTTTATACGGAATTCCAATTATTTCAACTACCCTCGGTCCTAATCAGTTGAAATAATCGAGGTTCTACTGTAATCGAATAGGTACAACTCGTCTGTTTTCGTCCCCAGGTCAGCGGCATTTCCAATGAAATCTTCCGTCAAATCGAAACGGTGGAGCGTGATCATGATGCCAACACAGCGGCGGAGTTGGAGGAGGTGGAGAGGACTGGAGGTGAAATGATCGTGCGGACTTTGAACCCGCGACATCTCAGCAAACAGGCACTGGATCATGCCAAACGATTCTTCAGTCTACAGGTAAAATTATGTACTCCAAGATGGGAATGGGCATACTAAACTTAAGGGATATACTTTGGGAGTAATACTAAGAGATGGTCATACTGCGAAGGATGTACTTTGGGATGGGCATGCTACGAGACAGACCACACGAGTCTCAAGTTGCAGTTTCGTTTCATTGCTACGAAATAAAATGGAGATGAAAAAGTCTTTTCTGGAAAAAAAAAAGTCCATTATAATTGTTGATTGGTGATTGGGATTGAACCAATCCTCTAATTGAGATCTCTAATTTACTGTCACCATCGATGAATCACCGAAAAAATGAGGTTGAGGAGCTTACAATTCGTAGGAATGTACAGGAAGGCGATTAATGGATATTTCGATACTTAAGGTAAGTACCTTAGTGCATTTATCTACACTTAAGTAAGTAAGAGTGAGTAACATCCAAGTAAGTACATACCTACACTGTGCAGTTCACAAGTAGGTACATACCTCAAATAAGAAACAAAAACTAAGTAGCTGGATTAACCAAAAACCTTAGGGTTGTACATCCGGGAAGGAAACGGACAGGACAGATCCGATGGGGTATTCATATCTAGGATTGCCTCCGAGTCTTCTGTGTCAACCAGTGGCTGTCTCCAGGTACGTGGGAGTAATACTAAGAGATGGTCATACTGCGAAGGATGTACTTTGGGATGGGCATGCTACGAGACAGACCACACGAGTCTCAAGTTGCTGTTTCGTTTCATTGCTACGAAATAAAATGGAGATGAAAAAGTCTTTTCTGGGGAAAAAAAATCTGGTGTGAACATCACACGACTTTCCTTATCCTATTGAATGATGCTTATTTGAGTGTTCTTTTACCCTAACTTTTACAATATCTGTAACCGTTTTGTCGCTATAGCTGAAAACCGCCAAAAAACGGTCGAAATCTGTCCAAAAGCGGTCAAAATACCACCAAGCGCAGCAATCATCTCAACGTTTTGTGTTGCATCCTTGTCACATTTGTGAACTACATACCAAATTTCAAGTCTCTAGCTCATACCATTCCCGTGATATTGTTAAATTACACAGAAAACCGCCAAAAAGCGGTAAAATTCCGCCAACCGTTGCACCGGTCTTAACCAAAAGTTTCGTGTCGCATCCTTGTCACATTTGACAGCTACATACCAAATTTCAAGTCTCTAGCTCTTACCGTTCTCGAGATATTTTGTTTACAGACAGACACACACACGGACCAATGGCTGAAACTTCGGATTTAGGCTCTAGGGACCTCAAAACGTGTCTTGGCACTAAAAACTGACCATCGAAAATTTGACCCGATTACATTACTTCCCTTCCTATAGGATAAAAGTAAAAAATGGTGTTTTGGATTATTATTCTGAAATCCAATTTTATCTAGTGTAAGAGGCCCTGATAACTTTGGGGGGGCTTAAGCCCCCCAAGCCCCCCCCTATCGCCGCCTATGTAACAGACTCACAACTTAATCTCTCTCCTGCGTTGGATAGTTTAGTCTCATGATAAATTCTACTAGATATCCTTAGTCCATGTGTTCTACCTCTACACCGGCATAGCCCGGTCATTAATTAAAATTTAATTGCACCATGGCCTCACGAGCTCCGGTCTGTCTAGCAAGTCTACAGAACTCTAAAGTCAATGTCTAGTAAGTCTAAACCTTAAGCGAATGTCTAGGTAAGACTACAGTACTAGTAAGTCTTAAGTGAATGTCTAGTAAGTCTTAAGTGAATGTCTATGTCTAACTCTTTTTTTTTTTTTTTTAAGAGGTTTGACAGAGGGAACTGTAACTGCTATGGTCTTATCGTCCCGAAATCGAAGAGAGAAGGAAGACAGGATAGGAGAAAGCCAGCCGTTCCGAGAAGGAACATTATCCCAACAGGATAAAATCCGCCCCGGGCGGGAATCGAACCCGCGGCCTAGCGCTTACAAGGCAGATGCACTACCAACTAAGCTAAAGGTTTTGAAGTAATGGCATGTAGTACCAAGACAGTAGTACATTCATATATTTTTTTCCATAACCTTTATGTGTAGGCAACCTATACAAGGTAATTACCTTTAGAAAGTATTGCCATCGGTCGAAATTTTTACTTTTTTAGTAAGTGCATAAGTAAGTGCAAAAGTTGACCCAGTTTCATTTGGGCACTTACGGGGACGGGGGATATCCGCAGAGTTTTAGAGAGTGACCAAAAGGAAATCAAACAAACATACAATATTATTTAACTAATATAATAAAAATGACACTTGGTAAATGAAAAAAAAAAAAAAAAAAGATATTTTGCTTTGTCTTTGGAAACATAATTTTTGAAACATTTCTCTCCCCAATTTTTCAGTAAAAAAGAGTGGGTGACATGAGTAGGTTTGAAATCTTTGCCCGACATGGAACATGCATGACTCACAAGGGGTAAACTTGATGATTATGTAAGATAGGGGTTGCCTATGACTTGTCTTGTAGTGACTATAGTTCACACCCCTTCACATTTTTCATTGAATACGAGTACCTACATATTTACCACCAGCGGAAAAAAAAAAAATAAAATAAAAAAATAATAAAAAATAAGACAACTAAAAAAAACTAAACATGATCCAACCTGGACATTACAATAGTCAATAATAATTATAATTTACAACAAGAACTAAGTACCTGTGGGTGTTCGGGAAATGTGTTTATTATTATTATGTAAATATGCAAGTAGGGTACAAGAAAAGGGCAGTTTTGGCCTGACTTTTATGAGGCAAGGGGAGAAAGCTGTGGGAATAAAAAGTAAGAAGCTTTTTGACAGTCCTGCCTTGAATTTAATGGAATACAGTTTTGGAAATTGAAACAAAACAGGATTGAACAAGTGCGAGTTAGCAAACGCACATGAGCGTTTTTGTGCGTGGAAATATTGCCAGGCTCTTAAACTCGAGAAGGAAGCAGGTGCGTATTTGCATTTGACTTTTGAAAGTGCGTCCATAATGCTAAATTAATCAATGGGTTTACATGAGACCTTAATTCTAACTGTCAAAAAGTTTCTAAATTTTCTCAGGGATGAGAGGAGGAGCCCTTAAAAATTGTAGCGCTTAAAATAATAGTATGGCAGGAACATATTATTTGATGTTAGAGTTCTTAAAAGAATAATTTGGAGTATTGAAACATGTCTCTGTTTTATGGCAATCCAGTTATAAACCCATTTACAGAACCTATATGCCAATTTGCTGGTGGTCTTAGAATCCAGGTTGAACAATCACTTACTCTTTTTACTAAGGAAGGGGGGGACTGTACCTACATAGGAAGTTAAGCTGTGCTTCCCTAGTTTCCACGGAGGACACGCCATGACGCCACTGCGGACATAACATTTCATCTTCTTTCCTTCCGTCAGGTGAACGATGAGATCCTAGCCGTGAACATGGTGGACGTGACGCGGATGAGTATCGACGATGTCGTCATCATCATGTCCATCCCACGCCGTCTGGTCCTGGTCATTCGACAGAGCAAGTACCCCACATCCGGGTCACAATATCAGCAAAGCTCGTCCCAGTATCGCTCCCTGGAGCACAAAGCCCCCGTGGTCGTCATCAAGAAGGACCTAAGCAGGGATGAAGACTTGGGGGATGAAATGGATGACGAGGACCGGCATAGTGGAGGAGGACCTCATGGCAGATACCATCCACCCATGTACTCTAACATGTAAGTAATACCATCCACCCATGTACTCTAACATGTGAGTAATATCATCAACCCATGTACTCTAACATGTGAGTGTTTGGATTCTCCTATGTTTTATCACTTTTATCATTAGATTCATCCCTTTATTTGATTGAGAAAAAATGGCATTTTTCTGGATTGATTGAAACCTTGAGAGAGAGAGAGAGAGAGAGAGAGAGAGAGAGAGAGATCGGGCAGGGGGGGATATAGTAAATGAGCATAAAAATATACTACTTGAACCTAATAACGTATGGATCAATTTGAAGAATAGATTCGTTTTCTAGTATTATGTGGACAAAAGGTTACCTAACAAATTTCTTTTACAACATTTCCTATTGAATTCCAGGAGTATGGAGAGGGACAGAGAGCGCGAGGCAGAAAGAGAGAGACATCATCGTGATCTTAGTGCCGGACGACACAACACAGACAGGAATATGCCCGTGTCCAGATCTCATCTTGCTTTGGGCATTATGGATTCCAATGGCGATCTCAATGGGGGAGTTGATCTGTATTATAATTCTAGGCCCAATCAAGCTGCTACGGTAAGAATCAAGCGTGCCGGGATGCGCGCAAACGTCAAGAGTTCAAAGCGCCGACCGGCCTATATTAACATTTGTTTTTTCTAGAACTAGGACTACTTCTTCTTCAAGTGCTTGTCCGATTTCGGATGTTTGCGATCAACATGGCTATCTTTACTTAGTTGGTTGCGATTCTGAACCGTTCGTTGGATGTCTTCAGACAAGCAACCAACAAAGTAAAGATAGCCATGTTGAATCCCTAGTGTTTTGGCACTAAAAACTGACCATCGAAAATTTGACCCGATTACATTACTTTCCTTCCTATAGGATAAGGAAAGTAAAAAGTCCATTATAATTGTTGATTGGTGATTGGGATTGAACCAATCCAGATCTGATACATACTTTCACATAACATTATCCAGGCAGATTTCTTTTGGATGGATAAAATTGGATTTCCGCTACCAAGACCAAAATTGATATCGAAATTTTCTGAAAAAGGCTATTGTCCTGTTTGTCACAATCCGCATTATCGCCATTCTCAAATTTGTCATGATTTTGAACTTGCTCTAATTTACTGTCACCATCGATGAATCACCGAAAAAATGAGGTTGAGGAGCTTACAATTCGTAGGAATGTACAGGAGTTCTTTTTTGAAGTTTTCTGTAAATATCGAGTTCAATTTTTCATCCTAAACTGTACCTACATAATTACATATACCTAAATTTTACTCTTCTTTGCTCCACCCTCTCAGGATGCCCGACATATTGTCAAACTGGTGGAAATCGTCAAGCGGCCCGCCCAAACCTTAGGGTTGTACATCCGGGAAGGAAACGGACAGGACAGATCCGATGGGGTATTCATATCTAGGATTGCCTCCGAGTCTTCTGTATCAACCAGTGGCTGTCTCCAGGTACGTACTTAGGTTTTGAAGAAATGGCATGTAGTATACCAAGACAGTAGTACATACATATCTTTTTTTCCATAACCTTTATGTGTAGGGAACCTATACAAGGTAATTACCTTTAGAAAGTATTGCCATCGGTCGAAATTTTTACTGTGCAGCTTATCTCCAATCAATGTTCATTATGTTGCTTCTAGCGCCGTCATTCGTACAATATGTGTAAGTATGTTTATTATCTTTTATCTTTGAGTCCAGAAAGAGTTTCTTTTAATAGCCAGGACCACAAACAGCTTTTAAACTCAGCTCTCCAACTCTGGGTCCTCTGGGATTAAACAATCTTATTGGTCGATTTCAAACTTTTTAGTCAATTAGATTGATTAATCTAAGAGAACCTTAAACCAAGTTTAAATTAGATTGTGGTTCGGGTATAAATGAGCCACAATTTTTACTGTAAGTTACGGGATAAGCCCGGTGAGCGGTACCTAGGATTGTCCGGTAAAACGTAGGATATCCCTCGTACCAATCTTATTGGTCGATTTCAAACTTTTTAGTCAATTAGATTGATTAATCTAAGAGAACCTTAAACCAAGTTTAAATTAGATTGTGGTCCGGGTATAAATGAGCCACAGTTTTTACTGTAAGTTACGGGATAAGCCCGGTGAGCGGTACCTAGGATTGTCCGGTAAAACGTAGGATATCCCTCGTATATACGTAACTAAAACTAGGTACCATAGATGATAGAATAGTGTAAAACTATGTTTATTTACACAGAAATTCTGCTCCAGGAGATGGAGATAGTTTTGTTTAGGCTCCAGGAAATGGTTTATTACGGCAGACTCCATAGAGTACACCTAAATTGCGATAAAAGTCTAGTGAGGACTTTTATCACTTCATATTTTACAATACGTCACTACTTTCTGCATGTTAAGAATACGAGAGGGATTTTCGCATGCAATGTGTACATTTGCATGTGATGTTAGAAGATTACTTGTAACTCGTCATAAAAAAAATGTATGTTTCTTGTGATCAACAAACCTATTATTAACTAATTACCCTCGTGAATTCCAAAGGACATTATCTTTGATTTTTTTATGCTGTAGTGTGTAGACACTTAAATAAGGGATGTAAAGTTCTTTCTAATTATATGCAAATGGAGGAACGAGGTGCAAAAGAGGGACGCTAATGGTTTTGAGTCCTACAGAAAAGCGTTTTGAAGAAAACTTGAATGTAGGTACTGTGTGTAGATACTGTTTCATTATAAAATGTATGTAGGTACCTAGATATCTTAGGTTCTATTAAAACCTACGTAGGTACGGTGAAGGGGTAACTTTTTCATCTCAACTTGGTGATACATTCTTAAAAAAATTAACAATTTCGGCGTGCTAAATGAAATGGTTACATAAGTGTGAAATACTTAGGTAGGAGTCATATGTATAAGTGGTGCCTACCTAATACCTATGTATGTAATACATATGTATCTCCGTACTTTTCCTTAGAGTACTACTGAAATCAGCAATGGGCGTGTACCTCTATATTTCCAATGTAAAATAACCTAATATAGGCAACATACTCTCCAAAAAAGACATGTACATATACAGATATGTACCAAATCGAAGAGAGAAGGAAGACAGGATAGGAGAAAGCCAGCCGTTCCGAGAACGAACATTATCCCATCAGGATAAAATTCGCCCCGGGGCGGGAATCAAACCCGCGGCCTAGCGATTACGAGGCAGACGCGCTACCAACCAAGCTAACTAGGCTGGCTACTGTCAACCCTTGAGAACAATTTTTGTCTTCCTTGGGGTGTCCTGATCCTTTTTAGGATGACTGAGCAGCTTATATCAGTTGCGTTTCTGTAAGAAAATCTATAGCTTGGGTGCCCATGTAGCGGGATACGCGGGCAGAGGTGTGCAGAACAAGGGGTTCAAAATCGGCAGAATAACTGGTAAGTGAAGAGTGAGAAGAACTGAGCAAACTGCAATAGTAAACACTTCCCTTGGCAAGTACTAATAGTCTACTGTTGACATTTATGTATTACTGTTAACATTTAACACTCCATTTGTCAACGGTCTAGGCATCACCTTGCCCTGGGGATCAATTTAATTTAAAGAAACAATTTTATGTTATGTTATTAAACCCATAAATTAAATGAGACCTTATTTCGACTGCGGGGATAAATGGACTTTTTAGTCTCATTCGAGCAGGACAAACAAGTTAGGTATATTCTAAAAAAATGTATGTTTCTTGTGATCAACAAACCTATTATTAACTAATTACCCTCGTGAATTCCAAAGGACATTATCTTTGATTTTTTTTTATGCTGTAGTGTGTAGACACTTATAAGGGATGTAAAGTTCTTTCTAATTATATGCAAATGGAGGAACGAGGTGCAAAAAAGGGACGCTAATGGTTTTGAGTCCTACAGAAAAGCGTTTTGAAGAAAACTTAAATGTAGGTACTGTGTGTAGATACTGTTTCATTATAAAATAGTTAGCTTAGTTGGTAGTGCGTCTGCCTTGTAAGCGCTAGGCCGCGGGTTCGATTCCCACCCGGGGCGGATTTTATTCTGATGGGATAATAATTGACAAATAAATTGCCTAGAAATAATATCTTGATCGGAGTTTTGACACATCCACCAATATTTCATTGAGATATAAAATGCCTAGAAATATCTTGATGGGAGTTTTGGCACATCCACTAAAAAAATGTGATAAAGTTTTGCATCGAACACCATAGATATTATTATTCATAGGTACCTACCCACTACTCATCAGGTAAGGTACATATAGTAATAGAAAGGATGGGAATTTATTTAATCTAATATTGTTTAGGTCTCTTCCTTCAACCAGTACCGAAGAGAAACATTATAAAACTCCTCCAAAACCGAACTGTTTGGCATTTTTCCATTGGAAATAAAAAAGGAGTGAAGGAGTGAGAAAAAAGTTTTCTGTTGAGAAATATGTTGCATTTTACTTGCTAGTGCTATGCTCTTCATACTGTTGTTACACATTAATATTACTTCCTTCCCTATACAGGATAGGTAGGATGGCTAGAATCCTAAATATCTATCAACCTTTTTTTTATAATGAACGGATAATGTTCATTCTCGGAACGGCTAGCTTTAGTTTTTGTGATAAGGATAATTGATAGGTACCTACTTTTAGACCTACAAACCTACATAGATATACCTACTTATTTAATTACTTATACCTACTTATTTGGAAGCTTTCTGAAATTTTTTCGTTGTTCTATCTATCCCCCACCCCCTATTTTATCTAAAGTTGAAACATCGTGGTAACACCTGATGTGCCCATAAAAGCACCATTGCTATTTTGTAATACTGAAACCATCTTCAGAACTAGTGGTGTGGTTGTAGGACGTTGGCAGGTCACTCATTTTCTTCCAATCTTAATTTCTCACATAGAAAAAACGGGTGACCTTTTTTCTCATTTCCTGCTCCGCAAGGAGTCTTTTAAGTAGGCAAGTAGCCTTTTATTTTCTCTTCTCTCGCTCAACATTATGTCATTTTATTTTTACATTTGTGTGGTGGACTTTGGACTTGGGTAGATGACTCTTTCGTCTCAATAACTTGTATGGATTCACAAGGGTCAATAGAGATGGAAGACAGGATAGGAGAAAGCCAGCCTAGAACGAACCTTATCTGTTTAGGATAAAATCCACCCCGAGCGGGGACTGAACCCTCGACTTAGTGCTTATATCTTAATTTCTCACATAGAAAAAACGGGTGACCTTTTTTCTCATTTCCTGCTCCGCAAGGAGTCTTTTAAGTAGGCAAGTAGCCTTTGATTTTCTCTTCTCTCGCTCAACATTATGTCATTTTATTTTTACATTTGTGTGGTAGACTTTGGACTTGGGTAGATGACTTTTTCGTCTCAATAACTTGTATGGATTCACAAGGGTCAATAGAGATGGAAGAAAAGTATAGGGATTATTATTAATTAGATTCATATTAGACACTCAAATTAGATAATGGCTTACCTTATTTTCTATTTGTACCCTGGGTACTGGAGGGTAACTAAGAACCCTAGTCAAATAGAAAAGAAAAGGATAGGAGAAAGCCAGCCTAGAACGAACCTTATCTGTTTAGGATAAAATCCGCCCCGAGCGGGGACTGAACCCTCGACTTAGTGCTTATAAGGTACAAAGGTACATAGATGTGCTACCCTCCAAGCTAACTGGCGAGCCTCAGGTTTAGTTTCGACACTGAAAACAACATTGTTGAGTGATAAAAAAAAAGCCCTAGATGGTTTTCTGCTTTTCAATAAGAAAAGTTTTATAATGGCAGAAAAAAAGATCGTAAAATCCAAACCTTGTTTCCTACCCCTTTGATTCCAACGCATGTAAGATGACCTACTAATAGGCCATCCACTTCTCACGTCCTTGGACCTTGGTTCGAATCTTCAAACGAACAGAAATATTATTTGACGGTCACAGGAAAATAAATCATTACAGTCATAGGTATCCAGAATTAATAAAAGTGACATCCTGTTCCGGGGAAAATAGGTAAAACAATAATAATAACAAACCAGTTTTAATTTAAAAAATAAAATTAAAAAAATAATTTTTTTTTTTTTGTTTTTTAGCTTCCAAAAGACTTTTTTATGCCTCTAGCTAATAATACAATTTAAAATAACATAGGACCTTACTTTATTTTTTCCTGTCATACAGATGAGCAGCTTTTTCTGTACCGAGGTAGGTAGATATTATTAAAAATACAAAGTACCTACCTTACCTAGCTGTGGGTATAAAGTACGTAAACACACATTCTTTAGGCTCCCGGGTGTAGTTAGTTAAAGCATGGTAAAAAAAGGGATGTTATACCTACTTATTTATTATTATTAAAAAATCCAGAATGAAAGTTTGAAGTTGCTTGAGTTCAGGGATCATTAGGTTTTATTGTGCCATCCTGAATGTGATAGGTACTAACAAGCAATCTTTTCGGATTATTTATTATTTTTGACGATCTTTACGAAAAAAAATACATTTGGACAGTTATATTTTTCATGAGAATCATCAATTATGTCGTCACGTGACTATCCTGAATATGAAAATATGCAGGGAGCAAGTGCAGGATCCAATATATGAATGTGTGGAATATGCAGGAGCAAATTAAAAGGTGCAGATATGAGAGTGGTTTGAGTACTTTTAGTACAAGCCAAAATTACTGTGCAAATGCCTATATATTAGGTTTTTAAACAAAGAAAAAAGCTGCTATTTTGAATTTAAATCTGGTAAACTAATGCCCGCCAATCCCGCTCAGATCAAGATCTTTCAGACAGTCGGAAAGTGTGTGGCCGAAAAAGCTCGAGACCTACGTCTATCAGACTGTCTGAGAGACCGAGGAAATTTCTATTCTTACATTACGAAATCCTCCTCTAAAAAATTCAAATGCTTACAAAGGTGATATGTGTTTTCCTCTAGCGTTATGCCAGTCGAAAGTAATAAAGAGTTTTTTTCATTTTCAAACAGGGTGTTGGTACGTTTTCTAAACGGGATCACTCCTCCGTATCTTCGTTATAAATTAAATTCCCTTTTATCTTTTTACACACCCATTATAAAAACGCGTGCACCTCTCTGATATAAGAAACCTTGTAAATCCGCTTATTTCTTCTGCTATACTTATCTTATACAGAATCGTTGCAAGTAATCGTAACCCCTTGTTTGGTGATGTGCTTTTCTGACACTAATCCCACCTTAAATTTCCTCTGTTCTACAGAGGCTTTTTACACACCCATTATAAAAACGCGTGCACCTCTCTGATCTAAGAAACCTTGTAAATCCGCTTATTTCTTCTGCTATACTTATCTGATACAGAATCGTTGCAAGTAATCGTAACCCGTTGTTTGGTGATGTGCTTTTCTGACACTAATCCCACCTTAAATTTCCTCTGTAGAACGGGCACTGTTTTCAATTCCAATTGATACCCCACAAATTTTCCGACAGAAATTAATGTCAAATTTTCTCATCAATTTAGGGTTAATGTTGTATTCTTTCGCTCTTCAATTCACGTCCATTTTTTGAGTAATTTCATCCCATTTCTGGGTTATCTTGTCAAGGTATTTTGCGTCCACTAGCACAGCGTTTTCCGGTCGTTCATGTCCCTTTGCCACTGCTATCCATTATCCAATACTTCCGAAAGTTTGATTCTCATATTCTTATCGACTTATTCAAAGTAAATCAAAAGTCACCACGCGTCATGTCAACAGCAGTCAGCAGTAGGTAGGTATAACTGACGAATGGGAGAACTTTTTCTTTTCTTTCCTATAATAATTTGAAAAGTTTCAAAAAAAAAAAGAAAAAAAAACTCCATATTGCATTCAGCATTCAGAGCGAAATACAATTTTCTTTGATTCAACACCGAAGTATTTTTTCTCCCCTCCAGCTCTCTCTCCCTCTCCTTCCCTCCCTCTCCTCCCTCCCTCTCTCCCTCCCTTTTAGTAAAGGGACTTTTTCTCTTTTTCAAAGTTTGTTCAAAGTTGCGTTGTTGTTGAATTTTGAATGTGTTTCTAATGATTGGAATCACTCACTTGTAAATTTCATTTTTTTTCTTCCCTCTTCTCTCACTTTCCTCTCCTTCTCCTCTCTCCACCTCTTCTTCTGTATTATTTCTTTCTTTGTTTTCATCTGTTTCTCTTTCTCCTGTGGAGTTTTTCTCGCTTTCTCTTGGTCTTTTCATCAGAAGTATGTTCAATAGGCACGTATGTGTCTGTGTAGTCGGTGTAGTTCTATACCCATTCCATGTGTTTTAACTCTTTTTTTCCTCTCTTGTATTGGCTCTGTTGTTTAGGTTCATTGCTTTTTGATCGCGTGTTGCTTCTACATCTCTCGGTTGACTGGGCTTTCAGACTGGTGAAGTATGATTGGGAAATGGACTTTTTCTATCTCGTCATAACGTTTCGTCCCTTTTGAGTCTTAAATTTCTGTTGGCAATAACTGTCTCTTTTGTATATGTTTTCGCTCGTACACCTCTATTTAAGCATCAATACTCGTAAATTAAATACAGAGGCAGATTTCTTTGTGCCTACCATTTTGTCTGGATAAGAATATTTAGAAGCAAACAGAGATATCAAGCTAAGTTAAACAATGTAAAAAATGCCCACGTCATCAGGGAGTGCCAAAAATGTGCGTCCTTCTTAAAGGGCAGTTGTGGACTCATAGGTTAAATGAAAATACCGTCATCTCCACTAATAAGACAAGTTTGCTAGACAAGGGTTGTAATATTCGGCTCGACATTTACCTCTTCGAAATGAAATTAGTTTCCTTTGTTTTCTGAAGGGTGTCGTTTTTCTCGATCTTGTCCTGAATATTTTAAACACCTTGAGCTTATTAGACTCTCTCTCTCTTTCTTTCTCTCTCTTTCTCCCTCCTTCTCTCTCTCTCTCTCCCTCCCTCCCCTCTGTCCTTCTCTCTCTTCGTCGAGGATTGAATTACCATTCTTTCTGTTGAATTTGAGAGTTTCTTCTTCAGCTCATCTTTTTTCTTTCTTTTTGCTCTTCTTCTTCTTCTCTCCCAAATTTCTTACTTTCACGAAATCCTAATCATTTTTTGTTCTCCTCTCCTCATTTTCGAATACTTTTCTCATTATTTTTAATTATCTTTCCCGTTAATTTCATTTTTTTTTTCTTCAAAGCTTGTTTGCTTATTTTGTTTTCTCCCTGTGTTCTCTTTTACACTTTCTTTGTCTAAATTCCTAATTAATCCAACACTTCCTTGCTTAGAACTTTCTTAATTTTGGATTTTGGGGGAGTTTCCCCCTTTTCTTTTCATTAGGTGTTTAGATCTTGCCTTCTTAGTGCAATTGCTTCCATTTGTATTCTTCTCTTTTCTAATCGATTGAATTCTTTTTCTTTCTTTTAGTTTCTATACTTTCGTCCCGGGGAACCTGTACAATGTAATGAGACTAATTAGAAAGTATTGGAATCTTTTCTTTAGGTTTTGCAGTTCAGAACTCTAGGGCTATAGGACATCAAGCGTGCCGGGAGGCGCGCGAAAGTCAAAAGTTCGAACCCAGCCTATATTATCCTTCATTTCAATACTATTCTCGAACACAATTGACATACTATTTGTATTTTCATACACAAAAAGCCCATGTTCACTGTTGTAGTTCACTCCTTCAAAAGTTGCTGTCTCTTTTATGAAGTAGGATTGTCGCAAACGCAAACTGATAAGATCCGAGGCTTAGGTGTAGGGGCAAACAGGCCTAAAGGATGGGTTAAGCCTCTACGAATATGTATGTATTTTAGTTGATAGATCTCCTCTTTCTCAAATATTAGCCTATTACAGTATTACAAGGATGATGAACAGATTAACCCTAGATCATGATGCGGGTCAAAAGTGACATGGTCATACCAGCAGGGGGGTCATTCTTGACTAAAAAAAATTTGAGACCCTCATAAAGTAACGATACATAGATAATAATATTATATTATAGAAGATGAGCTCGTTAGTTAAATCCTCATAGAGACTAAATTTCTAATAACTAGCTGTTTTTTCAATACAGGATCTTTCTTATCTTTTCATTTATCTAGCTCTAGCATAATCTAGCCCTTCCCCTCCCCTCTTCTTCTAGTCATCAAAACCAATGAATAACGGTGACACAGGAAAAGGGGAGACAAAGCCCTTGATTCTTTTGATTTGAGAACGGCAAAGTAGTGGAGATATCAAAACTCCCAGTTCTGATTACTGACTAAAGGTAGATTTCGATCGGCTTACGATTTACGATATTTGCAGATCAACGAAACGCACTCAAATAGGAACTTAGTTTAGCTTCATAAGATTCATTGCTACCCAAGTGAATGGCATTCATTCTGTAATATCTTATGCATAAAATTTGTTATCTTAAAAAAAGTCTCTGTCAAAAATATGCTTTGATTTGAACGAAAATATACATTTTTTATTTCTGATGAATTTGTGATGAATCAAAAACCTTTTTTATGTGTCCCACCACCATCCCTATATCCCGTCACATCCCCACCAACGTCCCAAGTTTGCGGACCTCCTCTTAAAATGGGAAATTTCTGAAAGGTGAAATGGGGATCATATTGGGGCAAAAGCACTTTAACTTTTGGGAATCTATTGTGTGAAATATGTGTCCATTAGGGAGCAAGTATAGTTCCAATGTTCTATTCTACATTATGTAAAATATATATTGATGTGCTTATGCTGTTAGGCTAGAACACAATTTTACGGATGAGGGGTAGAGTCAGGATCATCAGGGTGTCATAATTATTTATTTATTATTGTTATTATTTATTTTTCAAGAAAAATTCATTAAACATCAAATTAATAATGAGAATATCTAATAATTAAAAGGGCAAGCATGTGTAGGTACTGTACTGTAGACTGTAGGTAGTAGGTATGAAAAAAATTTTTTTTTTTTTTTTTTCTTTTTTTTTTAGACAGCTTGAAGTTTATGTTGTTTCTGAAATATTTCAGTCAGCTTGGTCTTCAGGTGGCTACACACGATCCTAAAAATTCAAATGGACTGAAGTCAATCCAAAAACCAGTGTTAAGATTAAGAAAATGATGTTCTGATATTGATAGGTCCTATATTTGAACCATGGGTACTGGGGACGAAGGTCAAAACCATTAGTTCTTTCTTCTCTCGCAAAATGGGCTCTCATTTCTTGGTCGACAGCAACATTAGATGATTGAATTGAATTGAAAACAAGATCATCATTGGTAGAATGAATGCCGATGTTCGGTAATCTATCAGAAGAAGGAGAAGACGACGATGAAGAAGAAGAGGAAGGAGGAGAAGAAAAGAATTGAAAACAAGATCATCATTGGTAGAATGAATGCCGATGTTCGGTAATCTATCAGAAGAAGGAGAAGACGACGATGAAGAAGAAGAAGGAAGGAGGAGAAGACGACGGAGGAGAAGAAAAGAAACAAGAGGAAAAGAATTCTTCGCCATTCTTAAATCTTGATATGTAAACATTACAACATGAAATCCCTACCGGAACCCGAGCGTCCTAAACTTCGTTCAAAGTCTCTACAGTTTTATTGTTTTTTATCTTGACTTATTATGTGAAACACACCCCAGGTAAAAGGCGAAAGCTTACCAAACGAAGAGTCCGTCGGGAAAAAGATGACCGTCCGGGTTTTTAACAATATTGAATTCAGTTTGTTTTACCATAACTCTCGAACAGTTGGTAGAATTATCTAGAAAAATTTCAGAAATGTTAAAAAATACAAAGGAAACTTTATTAGAAGTCGGGTCCGATGGTCCGATGTAGGAGTGATATGTAAACATTACAACATGAAATCCCTACCGGAACCCGAGCGTCCTAAACTTCGTTCAAAGTCTCTACAGTTTTATTGTTTTTTTATCTTGACTTATTATGTGAAACACACCCCAGGTAAAAGGCGAAAGCTTACCAAACGAAGAGTCCGTGGGGGAAAAGATGACCGTCCGGGTTTTTAACAATTGTCAGTTTGTTTTACCATAACTCTCGAACAGTTGTTAGAATTATCTAGAAAAATTTCAGAAATGTTAAAAAATACAAAGGAAACTTTATTAGAAGTCGGGTCCGATGTAGGAGACTCTAAGAAATTATATGATTCGCCATAGCCCCCAACAGTTTGTCCGATTTTGTGTCAAAATTGACCAATCAAATGCCTTGAGACTATGCTTAGCACGAACTTAAGAGCCAGCATTTTGTTCATAAATATGGGTGTAAGAAATTATATGATTCGCCATAGCCCCCAACAGTTTGTCCGATTTTGATGCTATTTGGTTAAACTCCTCATCCTTTCCCCCCTGAACTCTTCAGGAAATTTCTTTTGTCTTATTCTACCGTACTGCTATGTCGGCAAAACAATACATTTTTCATGTGTTTCTGGCATTGTGAAAACGGTAGGTACAAAGGCCGGAGGAGAATTTTTTATTTCGACCCACAATTTATACAATTTTCACTGGGATTGTGTTGTTCTATATGCTTTCTTCTTTGTATTTGTTTTAGTTGTTTGCTGTTACTTGTAGGTGTTTTGATGAAGGTTTATGCCTTTTTGAGTTCCCTCCCTGTTAAATTATGTCCTATATTTCTGGAAAATTTAGGTCAGGATCAGGCGGTGCAAACATTTTGACTCGGAAAAAACATGAAAAAGAGAAGTTATTTATTTCATGTTGTGTTGGGTCGATTTACCTAATTTCTTATTGCAACATAAAATTGACTAAAAAATCAGATCTTTGAAATTTTTTCCAAATAGGACGTTGGTTAAACGTGTCGATTTTCCTCCTCCACCTTCTCTTGTTCTGTTCCCACAGTTCCTTAACACTTTAACTTCAAACTTCCATTATTTTATTTGATTTAATTTTTTATATGTCACCGGCAATCTGTATAATACCGGCATTCCATGTAATACCCAGTCATTCTATGAAATGCCTAGCGTTTCTGATATTTAGTCCCGATTATTTTCACATGTCGTTAACCCTTTGCGTCTCTTCTGTTTCCTCAGCTCCCAAGGCCCCGAGTATTATTCCAGAGGAGTGCAGTGCTGAGAATAATGGAGTTACCATTGCCTGGCAGCCACCTCCTACCTCTTATGTGGAAGGATATGTCCTCGAACTGGATGATGGCAGTGGAGGAGATTTCAGGGTAAGTTCTGTCAGAGACCTACCTGGTTTTCATCTAAGTGGGAAAGAAACTTGAAATGTCCAATTTGGCTTTTTTTTTATGTTTTGGACATTCTTTCGTACCTAAAATTGGATTTTTCTGAGATTTCACCTGGGAAAAAATTCGGGATTTGGCCTTTAGAGAGAAAAAAAGATCAATACTGATTACAACTGATACAGAAGGATTATAATATACGGATTATAACTTACTCATAATCCTTGTGTGCCTATCAGTTGTAATCTGTTTTATTATAGCTGATGATTTTTGAAATAAATGAATCCATGGGCTTAGAAACTGTAGAAATACTGGGACTACGACTGGAGTAACGTAGAACGTAGACCCCGTACGTAGATAGAATACAAGTTATTTTCCTCCTCATATACGCCGAGTTAAAAGTTCCAAGAGGAAAAAAAAACTGGGCAGCCCTACAGCAGCAACAACACAAGTGACAATTTATGAAAACCTTTGTAGTCAGCATTAGTGTCTCATAACGAAAGTATTTACGGTCCTGAGTCCTGAGGGAAGAATAACTTTTTGCCTGGAAAAATAAATAAAATAAAATAAAAAATATAGAGTTTTCCTTCTTTATTATTATTATTATTTTATATTTTGTACCTAGGTATATTAGGTACCAGTACTCACCCACTCTTATTCCTTTTTCCTATCTCTCGCTCTGTATTGTCGCTTGTTCCCTTCCTCCCTCAACCAATCCTGTCTATCATTTAACCAGCATAGATCCAATTTCCTATGATCAGCATACAATAATAGCAATATTTTCATTACCCGTTTTTCGGTGACGTTTGTTATTAACTCTAACTAACCTCTCTGTGTGCCTTCTTTCTCTGCCATTCAAGCTGCCAAAGAGGGAGAGGAAAGATTGCCAGCCGGTAAGTTTGGATGGCATCCTGTGTTTTGGCACGGTTGGCATTCCAATGGCATGTTTCTGGCATTTTATTTATTTTATTTTTTTATCAATTTTATTTTCTGCATGATTAATTGAACATTATTCAGTTTTGCATGTACACATATCGCCATTGTCAACAGCTGTACCCTATCTAGTGTATTTGGTCAGAATTTCTGTCAGCGCATGGAGTGTGCATAAGTATCAACCTATGAAGAGCTCCATTATCCAAAGGCACGGATGGTCGTTAATGTTGTATTCTTTCGCTCTTCAATTCACGTCCATTTTTTGAGTAATTTCATCCCATTTCTGGGTTATCTTGTCAAGGTATTTTGTGTCCACTAGCACAGCGTTTTCCGGTCGTTCATGTCCATTTGCCACTGCTATTCATTATCCAATACTTCGGGAAGTTTGATTCTCATATTCTTATCGACTTATTCAAAGTAAATGAAAAGTCACCACGCGTCATGTCAACAGCAGTCAGCAGTAGGTAGGTATAACTGACGAATGGGAGAACTTTTTCTTTTCTTTCCTATAATAATTTGAAAAGTTTCAAAAAAAAAAAAACTCCATATTGCATTCAGCATTCAGAGCGAAATACAATTTTCTTTGATTCAACACCGAAGTATTTTTTCTCCCCTCCAGCTCTCTCTCCCTCTCCTTCCCTCCCTCCCTCTCCTTCCCTCCCTCCCTCTCTCCCTCCCTTTTAGTATAGGGACTTTTTCTCTTTTTCAAAGTTTGTTCAAAGTTGCGTTGTTGTTGAATTTTGAATGTGTTTCTAATGATTGGAATCACTCACTTGTAAATTTCATTTTTTTCCTCCCTCTTCTCTCACTTTCCTCTCCTCCTCTCTCCACCTCTTCATCTGTATTATTTCTTTCTTTGTTTTCATCTGTTTCCCTTTCTCCTGTGGAGTTTTTCTCGCTTTCTCTTGGTCTTTTCATCAGAAGTATGTTCAATAGGCACGTATGTGTCTGTGTAGTCGGTATAGTTCCATACCCATTCCATGTGTTTTAACTCTTTTTTTTCCTCTCTTGTATTGGCTCTGTTGTTTAGGTTCGTTGCTTTTTGATTGCGTGTTGCTTCTACATCTCTCGGTTGACTGGGCTTTCAGACTGGTGAAGGATGATTGGGAAATGGACTTTTTCTATCTCGTCATAACGTTTCGTCCCTTTTGAGTCTTAAATTTCTGTTGGCAATAACTGTCTCTTTTGTATCTGTTTTCGCTCGTACACCTCTATTTAAACATCAATACTCGTAAATTAAATACAGAGGCAGATTCCTTTGTGCCTACCCTTTTGTCTGGATAAGAATATTTAGAAGCAAACAGTGATATCATATATCAAGCTAAGTTAAACAACGTAAAAAAATGCCCACATCGTTTTCGCCTGAAAAACGTGAACTTTTTACTTTCTTCTCTATTTTTTCTTCATTTCACCAAAATCCTTTTGATTAGCTTACTTTTTACGGTCTCTAGGTAATGTCATTAGTCATTATCAGTCAACTGTAGTATGGAGACGGACGCACCTTATTAGATAGGTACATACCCCTATACGAGTAAATAACTATTGTTTATGTCTATGACAAGTATTATTAATTTCTGTAATATTTTTTTCTTCTAAGTATGATACTTTTCGTCTGTGATGTTGTTGTTTATTTCTGTGATAAATATTTCATTTCAATTCATATTTATTTATTTTTTCTCCTTCCAAGTATGATATTGTTCACTTCAGTGATATTGTCGTCTAGGTACTCCGTGGTACTTAGCTCAACTTGTTTGCATGATGACTGGATGGCATTTGATTTATCTTTTTGTTTTTATTTCCTCTTAGCATGAGAATGTCTGAAGTGACTTCGTTTATGTAATATGTACCTATTTCCTTCCTTGTATACCACCCACTTCTCTGTTGCTAGTTTTTTACATTGAGCTATGTTATTTTTGTTTCTATATTTTCATTGTTTTTGCTTGTATAGGGCACTGTCTTTCGTACGGAAAGCTGTCTGTCATTGGTGAGAATTGTTTCGAAGAAATCCATGACTTTAACTTGTACAGAGCTTCCAATGGTACCTATCCTGATAGAAAATGTGTGGTGCAATAGTGCTTTATAAAAATACTCGTATGAAGACTTCGTATTGATAGATTACATTCATGTAAATGGAAACATTCTAAAATAGCCTATCGGTTTGGGATGTATCGGTATCGCAACATTCCTACTTTATAAAATTGACCGCAAATTTTAATGGGGTCAACCACAAATGAGAAAGTTCAACAGTCCTAAAATCCCTAATCACAGGACTCCATAGTCCATACCTAGGTACTCTGGAATTTGACAAGAAAAAATCCCCATTCTAATGTAATGTACCCTTATCCTTATATCCTGTAATATCGTCCTGAAGACTTCTACGTGACATCCTCTACCTTGCCATTCTTAATATTTCCCTGCTGATCCCTTATCCCATGCAGTACACAGATAAAATTATTTTAGGTACTTTCCTCAAATTTCCATTTCGTTGAGGAAACATTTAATTTTGGGAGAGGTTGATTCCGGATATAAAAAAAAAAGAAAAAAAAAATGGAAAACTCAGGAGGAATTGAAGGAGCAATGCTAAAAGAGGGATAAAAAAGTAAGTAAATAAAAAAAGAAAGAGAAATAATATCAATAAAAAAATATAAACGTTATCGCCTGAGTAAGTTGAAATCAATGATGTTAAAAATGAAAATAATTTCATTCCCTATCCGATATAATTAGAACAGGAGTCTCCTTCCCCTCTCCTCCTCTCTTTCCCCCCTCCCTTCTCCTCTTCCCTTGGTGACTTTCTTGTCCTCTTCTGCTTCCTCTTCATCTTTTGCCTCCTTCTTCCTTTTATTTCCTGCTCCCCTTCTCTTATACCTTTTCTTCCGGCTCTTTTTTCTTCTTCCCACACCTTCCTTCAATAATTTCTTATCCTCTTTTACTGTTGTTGGTAGTCCTTCTGATATCTGCAACTTTTGAGCAAAGTCCAAAATTTCCAAAGATTCAGAGGGGTGAAAGGAGACTGCTGTGAAAGAAAAATGAAAATTCTTACATGACTTTTTAATTTATTTTTTGACATTTACGAATTACTTTTCTCGTTTTTTCCTTTCTCGCTCCCCCCCAAAAAGCGCATTTTTGTTCAATTTTCTATTCTCGAGTGTTACTGAAGTGCTATAGTGTGCTTGGAATATTACATCATTTTTCTTCCTGATCACAATATTAGGTACATATTATTATATCGTACATGGATATATGAGTCGAGAAATATTCAGTACTTACGATAACAAATAATGGGTGCTACCAAGCATTGAAAATGTTGAGTGCCCCTAATGAAGCACAATCTTACATAGCGTGAGGATAATCTTTCTTCTTAAATCTGTTTTAATATGGAGTATTGATATTTTGTCATCTTCAATGAATACCTACAGAATGCTCAGATATCACTTCTTGTCAGTGATAACTTGATGAGTGATAGCTTATCATTATTATCAAAACTGATGAGTTTTGAACAGAGTTTTGGTAGATAGGTTTTTGGGTCAAGAGATCTTTTGATATTGTTTCCCAATTCCTAATCATAAAACATCTGAATCTCTCCCTCCCTCCCTCCCTCCCCTCCCCTCCCTCTGTCCTTCTCTCTCTTCGTCGAGGATTGAATTACCATTCTTTCTGTTGAATTTAAGAGTTTCTTCTTCAGCTCATCTTTTTCTTTCTTTTTGCTCTTCTTCTTCTTCTTTTTCTTCTTCTCTCCCAAATTCTTTACTTTCATAAAATCCTAATCATTTTTTGTTCTCCTCTCCTCATTTTCGAATACTTTTCTCATTATTTTTAATTATCTTTCCCGTTAATTTCATTTTTTTTTCTTCAAAGCTTGTTTGCTTATTTTGTTTTCCCTCTGTGTTCTCTTTATGGCATTTGATTTATCTTTTTGTTTTTATTTCCTCTTAGCATGAGAATGTCTGAAGTGACTTCGTTTATGTAATATGTACTTCCTTCCCTTCCTTGTATACCACCCACTTCTCTGTTCCTAGTTTTTTATATTGAGCTATGTTATTTTTGTTTTTATATTTTCATTGTTTTTGCTTGTATAGGGCACTGTCTTTCGTACATAGTATTAAAATATTTAGCCACATAATATATTATTGAGATTTTAAAGATTTCTTCTACTTTTTACTTTCTTTTGATTTTTTAGGATAGGATCATTTCTTTGTTGGTTCTCGTATCTTTGTTGACTCTGATGAACACTCGTATTTTGTTGTGTTTATTTTTGTCTGTGATACTTAGGTACTCTTTCGCCCCAATTATTATATTCCAGTTATTTTCTTTTGCCATTTTTCTATCCCTGCAAATTTAAATCTAGCTCACTTTGTCCGATATACTCGTATCACAAAGGTACCACACTAGGTACCTTTGTGATTCGTAGGTACCACACTTGATTCTAAATTTAGAAAAAGTGGGACAAAAAAAGAAAAAAAGAAGAAAATCTGCGACATATGTGATCGATTTTTAAGTCCCTTTGACCCAAACATTGTCGAGTTTACTGAAGCTTGAAGCTTTGATTTGAACGAAAATATACATTTTTTATTTCTGATGAATTTGTGATGAATCAAAAACCTTTTTTATGTGTCCCACCACCATCCCCATATCCCGTCACATCCCAACCAACGTCCCAAGTTTGCGGACCTCCTCTTAAAATGGGAAAATTTCTGAAAGGTGAAATGGGGATCATATTGGGGCAAAAGCACTTAAACATTTGGAAATCTATTGTGTGAAATATGTGTCCATTAGGGAGCAAGTGTAGTTCCAATGTTCTATTCTACATTATGTAAAATATGTATTGATGTGCTTATGCTGTTAGCTACAACACAATTTTACGGATGAGGGGTAGAGTCAGGATCATCAAGGTGTCATAATTATTTATTTATTGTTGTTATTATTTATTTTTCAAGAGAAAAATTCATTAAACATCAAATTAATAATGAGAATATCTAATAATTAAAAGGGCAAGCATGTGTAGGTAATGTACTGTAGACTGTAGGTAGTAGGTATGAAAAAAAGGGAGAAAAAATGTTTACCTTATACCTACATCAGGACGAGAAAGCACATTAAGCACATAATACATACCTGTATTATTTTTCTACCATTTCGAGTTTCGAGCAAAGTAAGGGTCCACTTTTATATTGCTTTCTCTACCTACTCAAGTGTCTCTTTTGATGTTACTTTTGATATGAGAATTTTCCCCTCCTTCCTACCTCTCTCTTCCTCCCCCTCTCTCGCCATTCTTCTCCTCTTCCCTCCCTCTTCCTCCCTCCCTCTTTCTTCCAGTAATACATTAATTCTACTGCATTATGAAGGCCTAGAAGTGTTTCAACTCTCTGCAATAATCGTACAAACGTATCCTTTTTACTTTCTATTATTTATCTAGCTTTCTGTTTTTTTTTTTTTTTTTTTTTTTTTTTTTTTTTTAGACAGCTTGAAGTTTATGTTGTTTCTGAAATATTTCAGTCAGCTTGGTCTTCAGGTGGCTACACACGATCCTAAAAGTTCAAATGGACTGAAGTCAATCCAAAAACCAGTGTTGAGATTAAGAAAGTGATGTTCTGATATTGATAGGTCCTATATTTACCCATAGTACTGGGGACGAAGGTCAAAACCATTAGTTCTTTCTTCTCTCACAAAATGGGCTCTCATTTCTTGGTCGACAGCAACATTAGATGATTGAATTGAAAACAAGATCATCATTGGTAGAATGAATGCCGATGTTCGGTAATCTATCAGAAGAAGGAGAAGACGACGATGAAGAAGAAGAGGAAGGAGGAGAAGAAAAGAAGAAACAAGAGGAAAAGAATTCTTCGCCATTCTTAAATCTTGATATGTAAACATTACAACATGAAATCCCTACCGGAACCCGAGCGTCCTAAACTTCGTTCAAAGTCTCTACAGTTTTATTGTTTTTTTATCTTGACTTATTATGTGAAACACACCCCAGGTAAAAGGCGAAAGCTTACCAAACGAAGAGTCCGTGGGGGAAAAGATGACCGTCCGGGTTTTTAACAATTGTCAGTTTGTTTTACCATAACTCTCGAACAGTTGTTAGAATTATCTAGAAAAATTTCAGAAATGTTAAAAAATACAAAGGAAACTTTATTAGAAGTCGGGTCCGATGTAGGAGACTCTAAGAAATTATATGATTCGCCATAGCCCCCAACAGTTTGTCCGATTTTGTTGCTATTTGGTTAAACTCCTCATCCTTTCCCCCCTGAACTCTTCAGGAAATTTCTTTTGTCTTATTCTACCGTACTGCTATGTCGGCAAAACAATACATTTTTCATGTGTTTCTGGCATTGTGAAAACGGTAGGTACAAAGGCCGGAGGAGAATTTTTTATTTCGACCCACAATTTATACAATTTTCACTGGGATTGTGTTGTTCTATATGCTTTCTTCTTTGTATTTGTTTTAGTTTGTTTGCTGTTACTTGTAGGTATTTTGATGAAGGTTTATGCCTTTTTGAGTTCACTCCCTGTTAAATTATGTCCTAGATTTCGGGAAAATCCAGGTCAGGAAGGTGCAAATATTTTTGACTCAGAAAAACATGAAAAAGAAGAGTTATTTAGTTGTGTTGGGTCGATTTACCTAATTTCTCATTGTAACATAAAATTGACTAAAAAATCAGATCTTTGAAATTTTTTCCAAATAGGACGTTGGTTAAACGTGTCGGTTTTCCTCCTCCACCTTCTCTTGTTCTGTTCCCACAGTTCCTTAACACTTTAACTTCAAACTTCAATTATTTTATTTCATTTTTTATATGTCACCGGCAATCTGTATAATACCGGCATTCCATGTAATACCCAGTCATTCTTTCTGATATTTAGTCCCGATTATTTTCACATGTCGTTAACCCTTTGCGTTTCTTCTCAATCCTCAGCTCCCAAGGCCCCGAGTATTATTCCAGAGGAGTGCAGTGCTGAGAATAACGGAGTTACCATTGCCTGGCAGCCACCTCCTACCTCTTATGTGGAAGGATATGTCCTCGAACTGGATGATGGCAGTGGAGGAGATTTCAGGGTAAGTTATACCTGTAGGTACCTGGTTTTCATCTAGGTGGGAAAGAAATTTGAAAAGGCCATTTTGGCATTTTTGAACTGACTGAAAATGATATTTCATCTTTGAAGACTGGACATTCTTGTACCTAACAGTGGATTTTTCTGAGATTTTACGTGGGGAATGCAACTTTATCTGGGATTTTTTCTCTCTCAAAATTTGGCCTTTTGGGGGGGGGGGAAGATGAACACTGATTAAAACTGATACAGAAGGATTATAATATACGGATTATAACTTAGTCATAATCCTTGTGTACCTATCAGTTGTAATCATTTAAGCTTTGAGTTATTTGTAAGAAACAAATCCCCAACTGAATGATTGAATTTAAGGTTCTTTTTGTAGGGATATCTGTCTATTTGTTCAGATCTTTATGAGTTCCAGTTAGTCCAAAGGAGTTGAAGATTCTTTATGTACAAAATAAATCCCCAATTGAATGATTGAGGATCCATGTACAAAACCGGGGATCTAGTGACAAAATTTTAAAGATGATTTATGGAATAGAGTCTTTGTGCATGTGTTTAGAACTATGCTTACTGCTTAATCAATCATGTCTTTATAGGAGTTTTTACTTAGGCCAGCCACTCACTATCAGGTAGACCTGACAAGTACGCCTGAAAAGGTCCGTCTGTCAGGTCTACCTGATGATATCTGATGAGCGAGGGAAGAAGGAGGAGAGCCAGAAAGCTTTCGGATTGAAGAGATGGTTGGAGCTCCAAGCTTCTCCTAAACTTTAATTTTATCTTAATGGGCCAAAGGGTGTAAAAATGAAAAATAATTGTGATGATATTTTCCGGACCATTTGATACTCCTGAGGGGGTAATCTTCCCCTCCCAAGCCCCTTATTCCCCTCTATTCACCTCCTCCCTCCCCTTCCATCCTCTGTTTTGACTCTTCATTCTCATTTATTAACTTTTTCTACCCCTCCATCTACTCATTCGTTCACATTGTTTGGAGAGTCATGTTTGGGGGCAGTTTTTTTAGGCCCATCATGTTAGGTCCTTTGATGACCCTTTTGTTACGGTTGTTCTGTCCGAACTTTTCGAAATGTGTGGACTTGTTTGCTTCTTTCTGGGAAAGGTGAAGGAATTCTCTGTGATTGTGTGTGTGGTTTTCTAGAAAGGTAGCAAGGTTATTTAATTGTAAATTGTTTGCGCCACAGCCAAATGTCACTGGTTTTCTAGAAAGGTAGCAAGGTTATTTAATTGTAAATTATTTGCGCTACAGCCAAATGTCAGCCTTAAAAGAGATCAAACTGTTCCTGATCAGAAGAGAATGACTACAAAGGCCAACCCCGAAAAAGACAAATAGGAAGAGCAAGAAGTCTTGCAGTCCAAAAGCTAAATGTTATGAACTTGGTTTTTATTCATAGCTAAAGGCATAGATCAGGTTATCTGTAGGTGTAATTAAGCTTGAATATTCCCTCGCAATAACCGAGATTTTATCAAGGCATTCCTCCAGCGCTAAATTGGCTCTATTTAAAAGCATATTTCTCAAAAGGCTTTTTTTTTAAGAGGTTTGACAGAGGGAACTGTAACTTTAACTGTACTTTTTTAAGCGAATGCAAATATCAAGTTTTTTTTTAAAGAGGTTTGACAGAGGGAACTGTGACTGCTAGAGAAATCGAAGAGAGAAGGAAGACAGGATAGGAGAAAGCCAGCCGTTCCGAGAACGAACATTATCCCATCAGGATAAAAAAAAAAAACACATGTATTTTTTTGTTAAGAGGTTTGACAGAGGGAACTGTAACTGCTATGGTCTTATCGTCCCAAAATCAGAGAAGGAAGAGAGGGATAGGAGAAAGCCAGCCGTTCCGAGAACGAACATTATCCCATCAGGATAAAATCCGCCCCGGGCGGGAATCGAACCATTTTAAAGAGGTTTGACAGAGGGAACTGTAACTGCTATGGTCTTATCGTCCCGAAATCGAAGAGAGAAGGAAGCCAGGTGGAAGAAAGTTGACAGAGGGAACTGTAACTGCTATGGTCTTATCGTCCCGAAATCGAAGAGAGAAGGAAGACAGGATAGGAGAAAGCGATTATCGTCCCGAAATCGAAGAGAGAAGGAAGACAGGATAGGAGAAAGCCTGCCGACAGAGGGAACTGTAACTGCTATGGTCTTATCGTCCCGAAATCGAAGAGAGAAGGAAGACAGGATAGGAACACAGAGGGAACTGTAACTGCTATGGTCTTATCGTCCCGAAATCGAAGAGAGAAGGAAGACAGGATAGGAGAAAGCCAGGGGGAACTGTAACTGCTATGGTCTTATCGTCCCGAAATCGAAGAGAGAAGGAAGACAGGATAGGAGAAAGCCAGCCGTTCCGTAACTGTACTTTTTTAAGCGAATGCAAATATCAAGTTTTTTTTTAAAGAGGTTTGACAGAGGGAACTGTGACTGCTAGAGAAATCGAAGAGAGAAGGAAGACAGGATAGGAGAAAGCCAGCCGTTCCGAGAACGAACATTATCCCATCAGGATAAAACCCGCCCCGGGCGGGAATCGAACCCGCGGCCTAGCGCTTACAAGGCAGACGCACTACCAACTAAGCTAACTAGGCTGGCTTCTCAAAAGGCAAAAAATGACAACGGAGGGAGAAAAAAAAATAAAATAAAAATGCGATGGAGCACGATAAAAAAAAACATCAAATCGGAAAGAATTATACGTTTGATCAACAAAAACAGATATGAGAGACTTTTTCAAAAGCGAAATGGTTAAAGTTCGATGGAAGATTGCTTCTTTCTGGGAAAGGTGAAGGAATTCTCTGTGATTGTGTGTGTGGTTTTCTAGAAAGGTAGCAAGGTTATTTAATTGTAAATTATTTGCGCTACAGCCAAATGTCAGCCTTAAAAGAGATCAAACTGTTCCTGATCAGAAGAGAATGACTACAAAGGCCAACCCCGAAAAAGACAAATAGGAAGAGCAAGAAGTCTTGCAGTCCAAAAGCTAAATGTTATGAACTTGATTTTTATTCATACCTAAAGGCATAGATTAGGTTATCTGTAGGTGTAATTAAGCTTGAATATTGCCTCGCAATAACCGAGATTTTATCAAGCATTCCTCCAGCGCTAAATTGGCTCTATTTAAAAGCATATTTCTCAAAAGGCAAAAATGACAACGGAGGGAGAAAAAAATAAAATAAAAATGCGATGGAGCACGATAAAAAAAAAACATCAAATCGGAAAGAATTATACGTTTGAACAACAAAAACAGAAATGAGAGACTTTTTCAAAAGCGAAACGGTTAAAGTTCGATGGAAGAAAAATAAATAATCAAACATAGCAAAAGATAGGAAAAATATAGTGTAACGGCGGCATGATGATATCAGAAATAGAAAATGGTAAAACTATTAAAGAATTTCTCGAATAAAACGAGAAAGAAGTCGCATTTATTGAACTTCTAGGATGAAAACTTGGAAATCTTATTTAAACCCAAAGGCTCAAAGCGCTACTAGGAAACTCCTCGTAAGATCGTATAACTGAAAAACAAAGACTTGGAGAAAACTTTTGACCTGTGGGCAGAGTAATTTTTCCCAGAAAAACTCAGAGAAAGAAATAATATAAAGAAGATTACGAAGATTGAAATCCCCCTTCATAACCGTCCTAACTTTAAGCAAGATTGAAGATCTTAGGATGTCGAAATGTGTTAGCTTCTTCAGATTGTGCTTTCTTTCTGACATTTCCACAACAAGTTCATGAGATTTCTCTGGACAGTTGATATTGAGTTGGGTTGCATGGAGGTGAGCTTTGGATATTATACGTAATCCTGACTTTGTTGTGTTTGTTTAGAAAGGGCGGGAGGTTTTGCTTTCTTAGCTGGAATAGCGTCCTGCCAGTAGCGAGTAGCTCAGGGTTATATTCAATTTCATATACTTTTCCTTCTCAATAAACTTCTGATAAATGATTGTTTAGCTGTGTTTGGTATTTGGAGATATTCGGACTGTTGGGTTCATTATTGAAATATTTAATTTTGAAATAAAACAAACTCGTAGGGTGGTAAGTGACGGAGGAAATTCGGTGTCCTCCAGATCCCCGGACAGTTTTACTTTTTAATTTTCTGACTTGACACTTTGAATTTTTATCGTAGGTAGGTACATACCTATATTGTAAGTCGATAAAACCTTAGGAGTTACAGTTCCCTCTATCAAAAAAATTGTTGAAAATTCAATGAAACAAATCTTCCTTTGACAGTTCCATATTTATTTTCCCTTTACTCACACTTGTCACAAAAACAAGCGTCCTAAGTACGAGAAGGTAAAAAAGTGAACAAACATAACGAGGAGTAGAATTTCGTTCTTTTATTTTATTTATTAAGAAACGAGATTTTTGAGCTGTTGAAGATTTCAAGGATTTTTTTCTTCTACTTTGTTTCTCTAATTCAAATTCTTATGAATTCTCTTATCTGTGCACATTCCACCCTCCGCCTTCCCGTGATAAAATTAATTTCGCACAGAAGAAGAGGAAGAAGATCAAAAGTAATTTTATATCATCATTGATAAGGACCTGAGAGAGAAGGGGGAAGTCAAAACGTAAACAAAAGAGGAGGATGCGGAAGTAATATTAGGTACGAAGAAGAAGGAAGAAAGGAGGGTGGAGAAAATAAATGGGAAGTAGGAAGAAAATAGTAAGGGACAAAGAGAAAAGGGCAGAAAAAACGAAACAGCTTGAAGAAAATTATTTCGGGGAGATAAGGAGTCGGGGAAAAATTGTGCTTCAGATATCAAAAATGACATTGACTATTTTTTTCCAGCAAAAAAAAAAAAATCTCATTGTCATAATATGCCTCCTGGTAAATATTGCAAAGGGTCGGAAGTTTCTTTTTTTGTGAAGTGTTGATAAAAGAAAAGGCTTACCTGTTTTTTTCTATGTGTTGCTTGGAAGGTAATTTGGAGTTTACATAAGAAAATGCCTACTACGAGTATAAGTAAATAGAGTACAATAGTGCCAATCAATGAACAATAGAAATAATAAGGGCAAGGTAAGCTGATAATATACCTAGGTACCTACCCGTATCAATATCAACCCACCGAACTTTAGAAGAGAGAAGGAAGACAGGATAGGAGCAAGCCGTTCCGAGAACGAACCTAATCTGTTTCGGATGAAATCCGCCCCGGGCAGGAATCCAACCCGTAACCTAGCCCTTACAAAGTAGTCGCGCTACGCTCCAAACTAGGCTGGCTCACATCAAAAGCCTCTAAAATCGATAGCAGCCAGGTCCAGAAATTGAAAGCCTCTCCCTCTCCCCCTCCAATAAATCGAAATCATAAACACCATAGAGCCCAGCGAGTCCGGGTCATAAAGTTTAATAGCCCTGGGAGCCCCGCTATAAAAAAAAACGCCGGAAATATTTATTAAGGGATTAGTTGGGAATCAATTGCGTACAAAGTCTCTCAACACCCTCACCTGAAGGAACTTTGACTTGCTTGGAGCCTGGGGATTATTTTAACGTCTTTTTTTGTAGTGGGATTTCACCCCCGCACATCGAAAAAAAAAAAAATCATTGACATAAAAAGGTACAGTCCAAGAGGAAGGTCTTTTATAAGAAGCAGGAAGGCAACTAGTGTTTTAATTAACTTTTAAATTAAAATGTCTATTTTAGGTTTCGATTTTGTCATTTTCTTCCGTTTTCGACTGAATATTCTTCCCGTAATCTCCGCTAAGTATGAGACCTATCGAAATCATTCCTCCTCCTGACTGACTAATGATGAGACATTTCTCCAGAACAGAACATTTCCGAGGAAATTCCACCCTCACAGCAGAGGCATTGCAGCGTTCATCATGAAAAACAATAAAAGAAAATGACTTCCATCATTTCCCCCAACATTGGATCCCCCTCCGAAACGAAAATGGCAAACTGCAGGAATAAGGTAAAAAAGTGAACAAATATAACGAGGAGTAGAATTTCGTTCTTTTATTTTATTTATTAAGAAACGAGATTTTTGAGCTGTTGAAAATTTCAAGGATTTTTTTCTTCTACTTTGTTTCTCTAATTCAACTTCTTATGAATTCTCTTATCTGTGCACATTCCATCCTCCGTCTTCTCGTGATAAAATTAATTTCGCACAGAAGAAGAGGAAGAAGATCAAAAGTAATTTTATATCATCATTGATAAGGACCTGAGAAAGAAGGGGGAAGTCAAAACGTAAACAAAAGAGGAGGATGCGGATATTAGGTACGAAGAAGAAGGAAGGAAAGGAGGGTGGAGAAAATAAATGGGAAGTAGGAAGAAAATAGTAAGGGACAAAGAGAAAAGGGCAGAAAAAACGAAACAGCTTGAAGAAAATTATTTCGGGGAGATAAGGAGTCGGGGAAAAATTGTGCTTCAGATATCAAAAATGACATTGACTATTTTTTTCCAGCAAAAAAAAAAAAATCTCATTGTCATAATATGCCTCCTGGTAAATATTGCAAAGGGTCGGAAGTTTCTTTTTTTGTGAAATGTTGATAAAAGAAAAGGCTTTCCTGTTTTTTTTTTTTTTTTTTTTTTCTATGTGTTGCTTGGAAGGTAATTTGGAGTTTACATAAGAAAATGCCTACTACGAGTATAAGTAAATAAAGTACAATAGTGCCAATCAATGAAGAATAGAAATAATAAGGGCAAGGTAAGCCGATGTTATACCTAGGTACCTACCCGTATCAATATCAACCCACCGAACTTTAGAAGAGAGAAAGACGATAGGATAGGAGAAAGCCGTTCCGAGAACGAACCTAATTTGTTTCGGATAAAATCCGCCCCGGGGCGGGAATCCAACCCGTAACCTAGCCCTTACAAAGTAGACGCGCTACGCTCCAAAGTAGGCTGGCTCACATCAAAAGCCTCTAAAATTGATAGCAGCCAGGTCCAGACACAGAAAGGCTCTCCCCCTTCAATAAATCGAAATCATAAACACCATAGAGCCCAGCGAGTCCGGGTCATAAAGTTTAATACCCCTGGGAGCCCCGCTATAAAAAATACGCCGGAAATTATTATTAAGGGATTAGGTGGGAATCAATTGCGTACAAAGTGTCTCAACACCCTCACCTGAAGGAACTTTGACTTGCTTATTGGAGCCTGGGGATTATTTTAACGTCTTTTTTTGTAGTGGGATTTCACCCCCGCACATCGGAAAAAAAACAACAAGTCTTTTATAACAAGCAGCAAGGAAACTAGTGTTTTAATTAACTTTTAAATTAAAATGTCCATTTTAGGATTCGATTTTGTCATTTTCTTCCGTTTTCGACTAAATATTCTTCCCGTAATCTCCGCTAAGTATGAGACCTATCAAAATCATTCCTCCTCCTGACTGACTAATGATGGGACATTTCTCCAGAACAGAACATTTCCGAGGAAATTCCACCCTCACAGCAGAGGCATTGCAGCGTTCATTATGGAAAACAATAAAAGAAAATGACTTCCATCATTTCCCCCAACATTGGATCCCCCTCCGAAACGAAAATGGCAAACTGCACGACGTAGTACGAACTCCTGTTATCAGAACCGATAATTTTTTCGACTACATTGGGGACCGATACCTTTTTTCAGGTATCAGTAAGGTACCCATCACCTATGCCAATAAGCGGTCTTATTCTCACTATAACTCTACATAAAAATACAAGGAAACCACAAAGCGAAAAATGTCGCCAAAAGCATGATACATACATTCCTGAGCGAGTTTTTGCAACCAAAATTAGCGTTATTTGACGAAAACTCGTTTCTGCACGTGTGCAGAAACGAGTTTTGGTCAACTTATGTTTTAATTGTCATTATTGCCATGTAAGTTAGCAGTCCAAAAAATCTCTTTTATTATTTTAATTCAAAAGGACGCGACGAAGGTAAACTCAGACTCAAGGAAATGTAAAGGAAGACGACTTAAGATCATCGTTGTACCGTACTACTATGTACATCATTATTTTTTATCAGCGCTTTCCACCAGTGTAAAGAACAATTGGATGGAAAAGCTTCTGATATCTGGAAGAATAATAATTGTACGCAATGTACACGCGTGAAAAGTCGAATGGAATCAGTGGTGTGTGCTTAGGTAAAAGGGAAAAAGTCTTAGGAGACCCTATTAATTGATCCCAATCCTAAATTTAGTCCCAGATCATGAATAAATGCATAGTTCATTAGGAATATAATATCATGGGCAGAATGTAACAACGAAGGGGTTTATGCAACTTCTTCGAAGAAGTTCATGCAACAACCGTCTATCAAAATATCCCAAAAAATCTTACTGATCATTTTACTGAATGAACAAATGAAGTTATCAAGTTTCACATTCTTAGTAAAAGAAAGTAAAAATAAATAATATTTCCAATATCTGTATTAAGTTCATTGAAGTGAACATCCTTTCTCACTAAGTGACTGCCATCACCATCACTTAACATCTCACTTTACTTATCAGCATGTTTATTTTCATCTTCAAATTCTTCAACACCTTCACTACACCAACACGTTTTAGTGCAGTGTAGATGTCATGTTTATTTATCTTGAGATTCAGATCCTTGCTGCTGTTGCATATGCAATCTGTTTCCTCACATATTCTGGATGCACTTCGTGTGGTCTGCTGGCAAAATAGAATATTTTCAAGCGTTAACAAACAATAATAACAAGGTGCTTGTGTAAATGAAGATATTGTACAGAAAGCATGGTAACATCTGTAGATTTTTGTCTTGAACACTACTTATATCGCCGTTCATGTAATGGTGTCAGTTGTGAGAGCCAGAAAGGCAATGTCTATTACATTATTTAGATAACCTCATAAAACCTCTTCATATCTTGAACGTTTCCTGCTTAAACATAAATAAATAGGTAATAAGGTATTAAGTATGTAAAATAAATATTATTCAACGTGTAACTGATGTGTTCTGATGAAAGAGTTATATATTTGAAGACATGATCTCCTTGGTTGGAAGAGAGGGGGTGGGTATCTCTTTCTGTCTATTTGTTCAATGATTTTTGTATATCCTGAGAGAATATCATTACGAGTAGGTGGGTTCCATTTAGTCTATGCTGAGATTTGGAGATTCTTTAAGCTTTGAGTTATTTGTAAGAAACAAATCCCCAACTGAATGATTGAATTTGAGGTTCTTTTTTTAGGGATATCTGTCTATTTGTTCAGATCTTTATGAGTTCTAGTTAGTCCAAAGGAGTTGAAGATTCTTTATGTACAAAATAAATCCCCAATTGAATGATTGAGGATCTATGTACAAAACCGGGGATCTAGTGACAAAATTTTAAAGATGATTTATGGAATAGAGTCTTTGTGCTTATGCCTAGAACTATGCTTACTGCTTAATCAATCATGTCTTTATAGGAGTATTTACTTAGGCCAGCCACTCACTATCAGGTAGACCTGACAGGTACGGCTGAAAAGGTCCGTCTGTCAGGTCTACCTGATGCCTGATAAGCACACACACTATCAGGTGTACTTGTCGTCAGGTCTACTTGATAGTGAGTGGCTGGCCCTAGATATACATAGATACTTCGCGATGCGCGGCTTCAAAGTTTGAGATAAAGCGCATCGGTTTTATCTTGTGTATATCTGTGTATCCGAGTATATATTTTAAAATTCTATTTTCTCGTTTTCCAGGAGGTCTATTGCGGCAAAGAGACCATATGTACGGTGGACGGTCTCCATTTCAATTCCTTGTACAACGCCCGAGTCAAAGCTTTCAACGGGACAGGAGAAGGAGAGTATAGTGAGCTTATTGGACTGCAGACTTCTGAAGGTAAGAGGGGCTTAAAAAAGAGGTTTGATAGCGGAAACTGTAACTTACTGCTAAGGTATTATCCGTCAACGAAGTTGTACCCTTGAGATCTAGCTTATTAGCTAATGATGGAAAATACTTTCTAACTTGAATTTTTATTGACATTTCACATAGTTATCTCAATAGGCAGGACCTTATCCAGGATTAGTGAGGAGGCAAGAATTCACACAGGGACTTACCGAGTTGCCAGGGGGTTCCAAATAAAAGGCAGATAATTTCCGTTGTTTAGTATGTTTAGTATATTTTGTTTGTTTGGAGGAGGAGGAAAGAAATAGAGGAAAAATGTTTAGCATAATACTATGTTTAGGGGTCCCTAAATGCCCAAAATACGACCCTTTCAAAGCTTTCAACGGGACAGGAGAAGGAGAGTATAGTGAGCTTATTGGACTGCAGACTTCTGAAGGTAAGAGGGGCTTAAAAAAGAGATTTGATAGCGGAAACTGTAACTTACTGCTAAGGTATTATCGTCTTTCCAAGAGGTTTGATAGAGGGGTCTGTAACTTACTGCTAAGGTCTTATCGTCTTTCCAAGAGGTTTGATAGTGAAAACTGTAACTGCTAAGGTCTTATCGTCCCAAAAGCGAAAAGTGAAGAAAGACAGGCGTTAATGCCGGCCACTTGAGACCTAAGTCTCTCAGACCTTCTGAGAGATCTGGATCTGAAGCTTTTTCCGCCACACACGGTCTGACAGACCGCGAATGAGTCTGCACTCCCTGTAGCGCACAAATTTCGATTGCAGTTCAAATATTATGAAATGTTCCAAAGGCTTTTCATGCAATTTGGATAGATTAAGGTTCAATCTATGCTATTTAGTGCATTTTTTATGATTTGTAAAAAAAAAGGAAGTAAAAAAAAATGCCTATTCAGGTTTTGTGTAGCAATAAAAAATATTGAATGAAGCCATAAAAATATATTTGCATACCCCAATGGAATAATTCCATCGAACTTAACAGTCAGGTGATGAAGACCATTAAATTTTATTTTGCTGACAGTTTTGTCCGTGTTTTTTGCTTCCGAGTAAAGCCTTGTATTTTTAAGCCCTTTTTTCGGTTATTGTCGTATTTTATGTAAACTTTAGCCAATTACCTTCTGACGGAGACATGTTTGTGTGTAATGCAATAACAGGAAACTCGAACACAAATGCCGATGCCGAACTACCTTCGTTAGGACTTTTGTAACGGAGTAGGCTATTTGTGAAGAATGGGGGATATCCTGATTTTTCTTTTTTTTCTGAGGGAGGAAAAAAACGGGAAAAGCGTTCTTGTGCTGTGGAAATGTACATTGCTTATCTTGAAGGCGATATGTGACAGTCTCTTCGGAGTGTCTGTCCAAGTGTCCATGCATAATTCTAATGGCTAGATTGGTCTTGGTCTCAAATTGGATTTTATGTTAAACAGGGCAGTCGCATTTGCGAGAATTTCAGACTCTGTGGGTGTAATTGTTGTTGTATTGGAGGAATTACACATTTGAAGCGAAAAGAAGACGGCACGGCATAATTGCAGTTATAAAATATGTCCAATGCCAGAAGCCTAGAATTCAGCAAAGGAAGAAGTACCTAAGTTGATATCATAACTCCACAGGACCTGCATCAAGAATTGTCGGGTATGTCCGAGGTAAATTGAAGTACATCTTCCATTGTTTGACGACTTTTCAACAAGGGCATCAACCAACAGTGAATTTCGAGGGATACCTATACCTCGTATTCATTGAGGAAAAGCAACTTGAAAACTGCAAAAAAAATTCCAATACTCCCCATTGGAACTCAAGAGACACACGAAAGACAGTGTGCAGCCCGAGTAGAAATATAAATACGATTGTTATGTCGGGGATATACGCTTTTTTTTTTTTAGGGTGAAAAAAAAAAAAAAAAAAAAAACAGGGAAAAGCGTTCTTGTGTTGTGGAAATGTACATTGCTTATCTTGAAGGCGATATGTGACGGTCTCTTCGGAGTGTCTGTCCACTAGGGGAGAATTCTATAGGCCTAATTGGTCTCGGTCTCAACTTTAATTTCATGTTAAACTGCGCAGTCGAAATAGAAAATTTCAGACTTAATGCGTGTAACTGTTGTTGCATTGGGGGAATTTAGAGGAAATGCACATTTGAAACGAAAAAAAGACGGCATACTTGTAGTTAAATGTCCAATGAGAGTAGCCTAGAATTCAGCAAAGAAAGAAGTAGGTACCTAAGTTTATACATATGATGAGTTGACAGGACGATGAACATTGAATATAGTATTCGTTGAAGAAAAGTACATAACTTGGAAACCCCACAAATTTCCAAACTCCCCATTGGAACTCAAGAGACACACGAAAGACAGTGTGCAGCCCGAGTAGAAATATAAATACGACACTTTGTGTTGTTATGTTGGGATATACGACATTGAGTGGGGATACAGGCAGCTTCTGCAGCCGTATCATAACAAGGAATATATCCCGTAGGCTAGAAATCCCGACTTCCAATCTATTCTTTCTTATTTTTTTATGATTGCGTAGCTTATACCCGGCGAGAAGGGATGGTGGAGGAATATTTACTCTCACTTGAGGGGGAACGCAGGCTTTATTGTTCTTTTATTTCGAGCAACGGCGACGAAATTCGTGGGAGACGATCGGGCTTTGTGTTTGGAAAAACGAAACGGCTGTAGAGGTTTTCCTTTTACTTTAAGGGTCAGTTCATTAAGGTGGTTTTTTAGACCATTGATATTCCATTGTAGAACGCAATCCATATGAAGATCAAAGGGGAGTCCGAGGAGGAAAAACATAAATATATAACATTTGAGGTTCATGGTAGAATAAAACAATAAGAACAGAAGAGGAAAGAACGGTCAGGTCTGGAACTATGGCATAAAACATTAGATATTCTCAGAGTCAGACTTATCAGTTTCAGATTGGGTCTGGGTCTCTTGGATCTCATTATCAACATGCATATCTTTCAGTAATGTCTTGATTCTACGTTTCATAGATGGGGCGATTTTGAGGGAAACTAACTTTTCCAATATGTCACCAACTTCTTTCGTATCGAAACTAAATTGGGATATGATTGCCGGCTTGTTTCTTGCGTTCTTGGTTTCTCGGAGAAGTCTCAGAATTTCATTTTTTGGGATGTTGGATTCCTTCTCTTTCAGGCATGAATCAAGAGCTTCCAAGAATTCATCTTGGAATTCGGTATCTACCTTTACCTTTTTCTCAATTTTATCTGTACTTTCAACAGAAGGGCGAAGGCGTTTTGGGATGGTGGAGGAATATTTACTCTCACTTGAGGGGGAACGCAGGCTTTATTGTTCTTTTATTTCGAGCAACGGCGACGAAATTCGTGAGAGACGATCGGGCTTTGTGTTTGGAAAAACGAAACGGCTGTAGAGGTTTTTCAGAATGAATCTGATTCTGTAAGCCCGATTCCCAAACTAGTACGAACTCCTGTTATCAGAACCGATAATTTTTTCGACTACATTGGGGACCGATACCTTTTTTCAGGTATCAGTAAGGTACCCATTACCTATGCCAATAAGCTGAATAAGCGGTCTTTTCTCACTATAACTCTACATAAAAATACATGGAAACCACAAAGCGAAAAATGTCGCCCAAAGCTTGATACATATGATATATTCCTGAGCGAGTTTTTGCAACCAAAATTAGCGTTATTTGACGAAAACTCGTGCAGAAACGCGTTTTGGTCAACTTATGTTTTAATTGTCATTATCGCCATGTAAGTTAGCAGTGCAAAAAATCTATTATTTTAATTCAAAAGGACGCGACGAAAGTAAAATCAGACTCAAGGAAATGTAAAGGAAGACGACGTAAGATCATCGTTGTACCGTACTACCATGTACATCATTATTTTTTATCAGCGCTTTCCACCAGTGTAAAGAACAATTGGATGGAAAAGCTTCTGATATCTGGAAGAATAATAATTGTACGCAATGTACACGCGTGAAAAGTCGAATGAAATCAGTGGTGTGTGTTTAGGTAAAAGGGAAAAAGTCTTAGACCCTATTAATTGATCCCAATCCTCATTATAGTCCCAGATCATGAATAAATGCATGGGCCAAAGGGTGTAAAAATGAAAAATAATTGTGATGATATTTTCCGGACCATTTGATACTCCTGAGGGGGTAATCTTCCCCTCCCAGGCCCCCTTATTCACCTCCTCCCTCCCCTTCCCTCCTTCTCTGTTTTGACTCTTCATTCTCATTTATTAACTTTTTTCTACCCCATACACATTGTTTGGAGAGTCATGTTTGGGGGCAGTTTTTTTTAGTTCATTTTAGTCCTTTGATGACCCTTTTGTTACGGTTGTCATGTCCGAACTTTTCGAATGTTCCATTTAGTCTATGCTGAGATTTGGAGATTCTTTAAGCTTTGAGTTATTTGTAAGAAACAAATCCCCAACTGAATGATTGAATTTAAGGAATTTGAGGTTCTTTTTGTAGGGATATCTGTCTATTTGTTCAGGTCTTTATGAGTTCTAGTTAGTCCAAAGTAGTTGAAGATCGTTTATGTAAAAAATAAATCCCCATTTGAATGATTGAGGACCTATGTACAAAACCGGGGATCTAGTGACAAAATTTAGAGATGATTTATGGAATTCAGTCTTTGAATTTGTGTGCTTATGCTTAGAAGTATGCTGAATCAATCATGTCTTTATAAGAGTGTTTACTTAGGTATACATACTCAAAAAGTCCAGAGCCCACTCCAAGGTTTAGGTGTAGGGGCAAACAGCCCTAAAGGATAAGTTAAGCGTCTACGAATCTAGTTATACATGGATCCTTTGCGATGCGGCTTCAATTCAGAGTTCGGAATAAAGTGCATTGGTTTCACTTTGTGTATATCTGCGACCATAATAATTATTAATTTTCCCATTTTCTCGTTTTCCAGGAGGTCTACTGTGGCAAAGAAACGATCTGTACAGTGGACGGTCTCCATTTCAATTCCTTGTACAACGCCCGAGTCAAAGCTTTCAACGGGACAGGAGAAGGAGAGTATAGTGAGCTTATTGGACTGCAGACTTCCGAAGGTAAGAGAGGCTTAAAAATAGGTTTGATAGAAGAAACTGTAACTTCTAAGATATTATCGTCCCAAAACGAAAATAGAATAAAGACAGCCCTTAATACCGGCCACTCACGCTCAGACCCAGGTCTGTCAGATAGTAGAATTGTGTGTGGCGGAAAAATTTGAGACCCAAGTCTCTCAGACCGTCTGAGAGACCTGGCTCCAAAGCTTTTTCGGCCAGACACGGTCTGACAGGCCGTGGTCTTGTCGTTGTAGTACAGAAGCCCGTTCTACGAACGAATCCGCACTCTGATTTCGATTTCAATTGCCGTTCAAATCTGATTAAGATTGCCGTGAGCTCCAAGTGTATTCAATGACTTTGTATTTTGTAGTTTTGTACGGGGCGACATATCTTGAGATAGTCAAGCTGTTGTTTTACTTAGATGATAATGTTCCAATAATATAAAGAGAGTCGAAAATTATTTTGTACTTAAAGTGTATTACGTAAGACTTGCACTTCCGGGAGTGAAATTTTGTGCATGTGTGCATTTTCACAATGTGTTAGCCACATCATAATTACCTATTTCGAAAATTTCAGACCATCATTATATTCCTTATTGTATTATAAGAAAAGTAAAACTTGTTTATGTTTATCTACTCATTCGTCTCATTACATATATTATGTGAGTTGGAAAGTATGTTTACTATTTGTTTATGTTTACTAATTTTATAGTTAGGTAAGTTGGAAAGGACTAAAAGCTCAAAGTTTTCCTTGCTATTTTCCTGATGGGTCTAAAAGAAATGTCAACTATGGTACATAAGACATGAGTTATTGAAACATAGAATCAGTTTTCTAGCAAGCTTACAATAGTCTTCTTTTGCCGACAGGTACTTCTTTCTCGATTACCCTCCTCACATGCTACTTAGCGTTACCAAAGTGTGGGTGTATTTCTTCCACATTCTTTTCCTTTCCTGTAAAGAACATTCTCGAGAAACACCAGAAACACCCGGTTGATTTTCGGATGCCGTGAACAGGGAGCCGTAGGAACGGGGGGGAGTCATTTTGCCGGGGGAATTCGAGAATGTTTTAATAGAACGAAAAGAATATTGGCTTGGATTCCAGATGCTTTATTAGAGCGAAAACTTCAGGAGAACAGACATGGGCTACCTCTAAACAATACGTGTTGCCATGGTAACCAAAAAAAAAATTCAGCAAGGAGGCGATAACTTGGGCACTTAAAACGTCTTTAAAGCGTAAAAAAAAGTAGATTTCTTATGAAATAACACCACTCGGGCAAAAAACAGCCCTTAAAAAGTCACTATGCAAAAAATCTTGCAGAAAAACTCACAAAAACCAATAAAAAACTGGCAAAATCTGAGCACAAAAACAGAGAAAGCGCGCTGTTTACAAGTCGGGAGGGGAATGGCCAAGTGTATTCAATGACTTTGGATTTTGTAGTTTTGTACGGGGCGACATATCTTGAGATAGTCAAGCTGTTGTTTTACTTAGGTGATAACGTTCGAATAATATAAAGAGAGTCGAATAATATTTTGTACTCAAAGTGTATTACGTAAGACTTGCACTTCCGGGAGTGAAATTTAGTGCATGTGTGCATTTTCACAATGTGTTAGCCACATCATAATTATTTCGAAAATTTCAGACCATCACATTCCTTATTGTAATATAAGAAAAGTAAGAAAATTGTTTATGTTTACTAATTACATAAAAAATATGTGAGTTGGAAAAGAATCAAAGCTTTGTAGTTCTTTTGCCGATTGTTTGCTTACAATAGTCTTCTTTTGCCGACAGGGACTATTCTACTTTCTTCACGATTACCCTCCTCACATACCACTTAGCGTTACCACCAAAGTGTGGGAGTATTTCTTCCACATTCTTTTCCTTCCCTGGTGAAGAACAGAACATCAAATTCGTGACCAAGTGTGTTACCAGCCAATTTTCCCCCTCTTCTTTTTCAAGTTCCTTCTTCTACATCTCTCTTCCCTTCTCAAGAACATCTTCTTCTAAGGAGATAACTTTCAACTTTCCTTTCATTCTCGTGTCAAGTAGAAAATTTGACTTATTCTACTCCCACCTACACTTTCATTCTCTTTTCCTGCTTTCTGCCTCATTGTTTTGACTGGTTTGAGATATTTTGAGTGCCAGATATGTACTTAGCCCTGTCCTGTGTAACATCAAATTCGTGACCAAGTGTGTTACCAGCCAATTTTCCCCCTCTTCTTTTTCAAGTTCCTTCTTCTACATCTCTCTTCCCTTCTTCCCTTCTCAAGAACATCTTCTTTTAAGGAGATAACTTTCAACTTTCCTTTCATTCTCGTGTCAAGTAGAAAATTTGACTTATTCTACTCCCACCTACACTTTCATTCTCTTTTCCTGCTTTCTGCCTCATTGTTTTGACTGGTTTGAGATATTTTGAGTGCCAGATATGTACTTAGCCCTGTCCTGTGTTTTTTCTCAGGCTGTGTATGTTTTTGTTAGCTTGGTTGCTGGCGCGTTTGCCTTGTAAGCGCTAGGTCGCGGATTCGATTCCCGCCCGGGGCGAATTTTATCTTGAACGGACAGTGTTCGTTGTTATAACGCCTACCTGGCTTTCTCCTATCCTGTCTTCCTCCTCTCTTCGATTTCGGGACGATAAGACCTTAGCAGGTACAGTTCCCTCAATCAAACCTCTTTAAAAAAATAATAATAAATAAAAAAAGATGTCCTTGAGTATCTCTTAAGAAAGATTGCTTACGAGTAAGCTCAAACCTCTCTTCGATTTCGGGACGATAAGACCTTAGCAGGTACAGTTCCCTCAATCAAACCTCTTTAAAAAAATAATAATAAATAAAAAAAAAAAATGTCCTTGAGTATCTCTTAAGAAAGATTGCTTACGAGTAAGCTCAATATTGGTTGAATAAAGAAAAGGAGAAAATCTTCAAAAGCCCGAAAATTGAAAGCACTTCAAAAGGTCACATCTTCTCAGCCCGTGTCAACGACAACTGTGTATACTGTGACGTCACGGAGCAATTCATCTCAGACATCCGTCAAGGCAAGCCGACACGAAAAATAAATTTGAAAATGTCTCCTCTTTGAAAATAAATAAATTAGGAAATTATGTTCCACATGCTTTTTGAATTTCAATGAGGCAGCTTTCCGTCTTCGCCAAGAGAGTAACTTTTCAGAGTTTTCAGACACAAGTCGTCAAGGCAAGCCGACACGAAAAATAAATTTGAAAATGTCTCCTCTTTGAAAATAAATAAATTAGGAAATTATGTTCCACATGCTTTCTGAATTTCAATGAGACAGCTTTCCGTCTTCGCCAAGAGAGTAACTTTTCAGAGTTTTCAGACACAAGGCAACGAAGTTGTACCCTTGAGATCTAGCTTATTAGCTAATGATGGAAAATACTTTCTAACTTGAATTTTTATTGACATTTCACATAATTATCTCAATAGGCAGGGCCTTATCCAGGATTAGTGAGGAGGCAAGAATCCACACAGGGACTTACCGAGTTGCCAGGGGGTTCCAAATAAAAGGCAGATAATTTCCGTTGTTTAGTATGTCTAGTATATTTTGTTTGTTTGGAGGAGGAGGAGGAGGAGGAGGAGGAGGAAAGAAATAGAGGAAAAATGTTTAGCATAATACTATGTTTAGGGGTCCCTAAGTAAATGCCCAAAATACGACCCTGTGACGGTGATAAGCGATTGCAGGAGGGCAAGAAGTTCTGCATGGAAAATAGAGGCATTCTTATTTAGGGCAATTCTTTTAACAATATTCTTCTCTGGGATTGTCAGAGCGCAGCCAACTCCAAGATCGTTTTTTGACCCGTCTGTAAAGATTTTTACATGGTCTTGGAAGGACTCATTGATTTTACTCTTGAATTCATTTTGGAAGAATTGTGCAGGCATATTTTCTTTTTTGTACATGTTGAGGGATATGTCACACTTTGGATATTTAAGCAGCCAAGGTTCTTTTGGGAGGGGTTTTGTTTGGGACGAAGATGGGTTAGAGTTTGTTTTCTGATTGCATCCGGTTTCAAAATCACAAGCTTGGGATTTCTAAAGCTGTGTTAACACATAGTCAACGCGACGGCTGTCGATCGATGTGAAAAAATACAAAAGACAACTTTTTCTAATAGTCAACGGTCGATTATGTGACTGATTTTGATCTGACAGTCCAGTTAGATCGAAGTTACTAAAACTGTGCCCATTTTGATGTATTCACCTTTGTCCCTGCTGGTGATATCCGCAGTTATTTCCTGTTTCCACTGCTCCAAAAAGTTGTGTTCCTGTTTTGGTATCCAACCAGGTTTTATCAGGTTTTCAAATGTTCTCTCATGTCAAATGTGATTTCAAAAGTGCAAAGGGACCAACTTCACTCTCCAGGTTTCCTTTCCAGAGATTAATGCCCCTATCTTAACTCTGTAACCACCAAACACTGCTGCAAGATACATTAAAACAAGACACCGAATCTCTTGGACATATTTGTTCTGATATCCTCCTCCAAGACATCTTCAAAATCTGTCCCAAACCACATTCACCCACTCTCATCTCAAGTCTTGTCGCATATATGTGTCTGCTGGCAAAATAGAATATTTTCAAGCGTTAACAAACAATAATAACAAGGTGCTTGTGTAAATGAAGATATTGTACAGAAAGCATTGTAACATCTGTAGATCTTTTGTCTAGAGTACTACTTAGGTATATCGCTGACACCATTCTATGAAGTTGTGAGAGCCAGAAAGGCAATGTCTAAGGTCTTTACAGCTTTGAAGAACATCAGCAGAGGAAGAAGTGAATATTGCTTTTGTTTATAAGGAGTTGGAGCATATTGCAGGCTGTAGTCCTGTGCTTCTCTGCCACTTCATCAAGTTTGCTTTTCCACGAAACGATTGTATTGTGTTCAGTCGTTTCGGTTTATACCTTCTGTTTTATATTTACAGTGAAACATCATCCTTTTTCTTCCTTCATCCTCTCTCCTCCAGCTCTTCCTAATTCTTTACCTGAGAGGAGCATAAAAAACAATTGAAATGACTGGAAATTGATCTTTCCTTATTCTGTGGGAAATCCCTGATCTCTTATTCAGTAAGAATATTATAATGATAGTGATTTCCCGAAACCTTGATTTTGTTTTCTGAAAATTGCTCAAACTTATCCTCTCTGTAAAGAACATAGACACTATCTTCAGCGTACTAAAGGCTGAAACCGTCTAAGTAAACACAAAGGCTGAAACCTGCTAAGTAAATAATACTCTTCCGATAACAAAAGGAAGTGTTGAGTAGAAAACCAAGGTTATAATTGAGTTAGTCTGGATACACACGGGATTCGATTCTGAATTGTCTCAACTCTCCAATGTAATAAAAGGAGCATTTAGGTGCTTGATGATGGTTTCTTAGTAGGTGTCCACAACGGAGAACCGACCATCGACCTTCGCCTAGTACTAAGAGAAAATAAACAAACCATGCTAATGAAAAGAAGCGTCCTCAACGGAGCCTTAACCATGCACCGACCCTCGCAAAAATCAAGAAATTGAGTATTTTTTCTTCGATGGTCGATGGTCTCGGCGAGGGTCCATGGTCTATGGTCGCCGTTGTGGCCGCGAACTAAGCATCGACCACACTATGGTTGATGGACTTCACCTGAAGCGCGAAGCAGATGTAAAGATCTTTGGTATTTAAGTCCCCAAATACTTGATTAAATCTGAAAATCTGGATTCTCCTCTTGTAAGAGCTTCAATCCAGCTCGTGTGTATTCGGCCTCTTCGAATTATCTAAATGTCGAATAGTCTGAATGATGGATTGTTATTCTGTGTATATTATCCACCACCTAATGCCACCTACCACCCGAGTATGTACTACAGCATATCACGTAGATATGAACGCTATCTACTTCTAGTCATTCAGCAAATCAGCAGAAACTGTAGATACTAAATTGTACATTTTTTTCTTTTGTTTACCTATCTAATGGGGTTGCATTCATGCAATCACAAGTTAGCAGAAGAAATACCTCAAAGATTGGACTTAGTACCTTTAGTCGATCTTTTAGTACTCAAGTGTATGTCCTATGTCCTATCCAACTTTCTTATACATAATTATGTGCATGTATATTTTATGAGTAAATAATCATGTGCAAATATCATTTGGATAATGTAAATACGTAACCACACATGATGGTTATGTAAATAGTCTGCTTTATGTACATAGAACTTTACATACTTAATTTCCACAACCCCCACAAGTTCCTCCTAGAGATTAAGTTTTTCTTTGAAAACAACTGTTTTAGTTTTAACAAGTAACATAGAACTTTACATACTTAATTTCCACAACCCCCACAAGTTCCTCCTAGAGATTAAGTTTTTCTTTGAAAACAACTGTTTTAGAAGGTAAAAAAGTGAACAAACATAACGAGGAGTAGAATTTCGTTCTTTTATTTTATTTATTAAGAAACGAGATTTTTGAGCTGTTGAAGATTTCAAGGATTTTTTTCTTCTACTTTGTTTCTCTAATTCAAATTCTTATGAATTCTCTTATCTGTGCACATTCCACCCTCCGCCTTCCCGTGATAAAATTAATTTCGCACAGAAGAAGAGGAAGAAGATCAAAAGTAATTTTATATCATCATTGATAAGGACCTGAGAGAGAAGGGGGAAGTCAAAACGTAAACAAAAGAGGAGGATGCGGAAGTAATATTAGGTACGAAGAAGAAGGAAGAAAGGAGGGTGGAGAAAATAAATGGGAAGTAGGAAGAAAATAGTAAGGGACAAAGAGAAAAGGGCAGAAAAAACGAAACAGCTTGAAGAAAATTATTTCGGGGAGATAAGGAGTCGGGGAAAAATTGTGCTTCAGATATCAAAAATGACATTGACTATTTTTTTCCAGCAAAAAAAAAAAAATCTCATTGTCATAATATGCCTCCTGGTAAATATTGCAAAGGGTCGGAAGTTTCTTTTTTTGTGAAATGTTGATAAAAGAAAAGGCTTACCTGTTTTTTTTTTTTTTTTTTTTTTTTTCTTAATATGCCTCCTGGTAAATATTGCAAAGGGTCGGAAGTTTCTTTTTTTGTGAAATGTTGATAAAAGAAAAGGCTTTCCTGTTTTTTTTTTTTTTTTTTTTTTCTATGTGTTGCTTGGAAGGTAATTTGGAGTTTACATAAGAAAATGCCTACTACGAGTATAAGTAAATAAAGTACAATAGTGCCAATCAATGAAGAATAGAAATAATAAGGGCAAGGTAAGCCGATGTTATACCTAGGTACCTACCCGTATCAATATCAACCCACCGAACTTTAGAAGAGAGAAAGACGATAGGATAGGAGAAAGCCGTTCCGAGAACGAACCTAATTTGTTTCGGATAAAATCCGCCCCGGGGCGGGAATCCAACCCGTAACCTAGCCCTTACAAAGTAGACGCGCTACGCTCCAAAGTAGGCTGGCTCACATCAAAAGCCTCTAAAATTGATAGCAGCCAGGTCCAGACACAGAAAGGCTCTCCCCCTTCAATAAATCGAAATCATAAACACCATAGAGCCCAGCGAGTCCGGGTCATAAAGTTTAATACCCCTGGGAGCCCCGCTATAAAAAATACGCCGGAAATTATTATTAAGGGATTAGGTGGGAATCAATTGCGTACAAAGTGTCTCAACACCCTCACCTGAAGGAACTTTGACTTGCTTATTGGAGCCTGGGGATTATTTTAACGTCTTTTTTTGTAGTGGGATTTCACCCCCGCACATCGGAAAAAAAACAACAAGTCTTTTATAACAAGCAGCAAGGAAACTAGTGTTTTAATTAACTTTTAAATTAAAATGTCCATTTTAGGATTCGATTTTGTCATTTTCTTCCGTTTTCGACTAAATATTCTTCCCGTAATCTCCGCTAAGTATGAGACCTATCAAAATCATTCCTCCTCCTGACTGACTAATGATGGGACATTTCTCCAGAACAGAACATTTCCGAGGAAATTCCACCCTCACAGCAGAGGCATTGCAGCGTTCATTATGGAAAACAATAAAAGAAAATGACTTCCATCATTTCCCCCAACATTGGATCCCCCTCCGAAACGAAAATGGCAAACTGCACGACGAAGTTCATTGAAAATGAATTCCCAAAGGCATCTTGCGAAACTGACATTAACTAAATGCTTCCCACACAACAATGACAATTAAACTTACCGCGGGGGCACAGGAGAAAACTGGGAGTTGACGGAAAGGAAGGGGATAATTTGGGAAGTCGTTTAAATTAAATTAAAAGTCAGTTACATTCGTTTTATTCTGCTTCATTGCAGCGTACAGTTTATGTCTGCACGACGAAGTTCATTGAAAATGAATTCCCAAAGGCATCTTGCGAAACTGACATTAACTAAATGCTTCCCACACAACAATGACAATTAAACTTACCGCGGGGGCACAGGAGAAAACTGGGAGTCGACGGAAAGGAAGGGGATAATTTGGGAAGTCGTTTAAATTAAATTAAAAGTCAGTTACATTCGTTTTATTCTGCTTCATTGCATACAGTTTATGCAAATAGCAGTGCTACACAGCAGGCGATGCGATCGTACGCGGTGAAAATTAAACACCTAGATCATGGCTGACAACAACAATTGCATTAGAAACACATAACTCCATTCCCCCCTACCATACCACAGATAAAACAGAAAATTGAGAAGTCAGAAACGAGCTGACAACAACAATTGCATTAGAAACACATAACTCCATTCCCCCCTACCATACCACAGATAAAACAGAAAATTGAGAAGTCAGAAACGCCAGAGGGAACGCAAATAATGAAAGAACAAGAACACAACAAATAGAACAATCCTAATTAAATAAACGTTTCTGAGAAATAATGAAAGAAAGAAATTGCAAAAGGAAAATTGGAATAGAAAATATAGAAAAGGACCTTGTTCGTCTGCTGGCAAAATAGAATATTTTCAAGCGTTAACAAACAGTAATAACAAGGTGCTTGTGTAAATGAAGATATTGTACAGAAAGCATCGTAACATCTGTAGATCTTTTGTCTAGAGTACTACTTAGGTATATTGCTGACACCATTCTATGAAGTTGTGAGAGCCAGAAAGGCAATGTCGAATGGGGACAAGAATTGATTTTTTCCAGTCATTGGGGAACTCATCTTCCTTCCATATTAAATTGAACAATTTCAAAAGTAGTTTTTTTGTATTATGGGGTAAGTGGCGTAACATTTCGTTATGTATTTCATCAGGGCCAGGGGACGAATGTGGTTTGAGTAACTTTATAACTGATTCTAACTCCCACATGGTGAATGGCTTGTTATAACTTTCGTCGTTATCGGAATTAAAGTCCCAAGGTTGAGGTACAATAGGGGAGGAATCTTTTCTTTCTTTTGACTTTTGTTCGAAATATAATCCAATGTTGTGGGCTATTTCACTGGGAACTAAGATAGTCTTATTATCAACTCTTATGGATTTAATTCTTGAAGAACTCCGCCCATTCCCTTCAATTCTTTTGATCCTATCCCATACAACAGTTGAAGGTGTAGAGGAAGAAATAGTACTTGAAAACGCGAGCCACGATTCTTTTTTTGATAGGATGACGGTTCTTTTGACTTTGGCTCTTAATCTTTTGAAATTTATCCAATTTTCGATCGTTTTGTTTTTACTGTAAATTCGGAAAGCTTTGTTTCTTTCTTTTATCGCAAGGAAACATTTATCATTCCACCACGCAACTGCATATTTTTGTTTCAAGGGTTTGGTCTTTGGAATGGATTCATTGGCGGCAGATAGGAGTTTGTTTGTGAACTCTTTGACTTGCTCTTGGACACAAAGAGTTTCATCGATCGAGAAATCAGCCAGAGTAGAACATATTTCGATATCTCTGCATACAGAACGTCATTGGTGATGCTAGGATTCACGTGGTTAAAAAGAACTTTGAAACCAGGGTTAACCAACTTCTTTACTGGGAACTTTTCACCGTTGATGAGAACATAATCATGGTCCTGGATGAAGGGCTCCACCAGCTCCTCATTCATCAGGTGCATAATCATGCGCTGTCCAGTTTTTCCGCCATACACAATGTTTTTAAAACCCACAATTTCTCCAACCGCTATGAAATACTTATCAATGGTGGTAGCCTCGTCATTGGGTAGAACTATAGCACATTTCTTGGACAGTACTTGGGGTTCAGAATGATTGCTAGAAGGTTTATATTTACAGTGAAACATCATCCTTTTTCTTCCTTCATCCTCTCTCCTCCAGCTCTTCCTAATTCTTTACCTGAGAGGAGCATAAGAAACAATTGAAATGACTGGAAATTGATCGTTCCTTATTCTGTGGGAAATCCCTGATCTCTTATTCAGTAAGAATATTATAATGATAGCGATTTCCCGAAACCTTGATTTTGTTTTCTGAAAATTGCTCAAACTTATCCTCTCTGTAAAGAACATAGACACTATCTTCAGCGTACCAAAAGCTGAAACCGTCTAAGTAAACACAAAGGCTGAAACCTGCTAAGTAAATAATATTCTTCCGATAACAAAAGGAAGTGATGAGTGGAAAACCAAGGTTATAATTGAGTTAGGCTGGATACACACGGGATTCGATTCTGAATTGCCTCAAATCTCCAATGTAATAAAAGGAGCATTAGGTGCTTGATGATGGTTTCTTAGTAGGTGTCCACAACAGAGAACCGACCATCGACCTTCGCCTAGTACTAAGAGAAAATAAACAAACCATGCTAATGAATAGAAGAGTCCTCAACGGAGCCTTGGCCATGCACCGACCCTCGCAGAAAATCAAGAAATTGAGCCGAGTATTTTTTTTTTTTTCTGCGATGGTAGATTTGGTAGATGGTCTATGGTCGCCATTGTAGCCGCGCACTTAAGTATCGTCCACACCATGGTCGATGAACTTCACCTGAAGCACGAAGCAGGTGTAAATATCTTTAGTATTTAGGTCCCCAAATGCTTGATTCAATCTGAAAATCTGGATTCCCCACTTATCTTAGGAGCTTCAGCTCGTGTGTAGCCGGCCTATCCGAATTTTCCAAATTTCAAGTAGTCTGATTGATGGATTGTTATTCTGTGTATATTATCCACCATTCCACCACCTACCTTCCCCCCTAACGCCACCTCTTCTCTCAGAGGAGTTCAAATAATATTTGACCGATAACAAACGCAGAACCCACCCTCCGAAGTTGAGTCAACACGTCAACTGCTTCTTACGTCCTTGTAAAATCTGCCGCTCAGAGTGTGTCCACTCCCATCAAAATCTCCTGTAGAATATTTGACCCTTTCTTGAACGTCCTGTGATTGGAACGTGATCTGAACAGATAGCAGAAATCTGGCCCAAAAGTAGAACATAAACATCAGGGCCTTGAAAAAAGCAAAGGTGTAGGTACTCTGCTTTCGGAAAACTGACCGAGTGACCTTTGGAAAACTGACCACTGCTCCAATACAAGCTGATTGGAGCAGTAGTGAATTTTCCAATGGTCAATTTCCCCCTCAAGTTAAATATATTCTTAGAGGAGTTCAAATAATATTTGACCGATAACAAACGCAGAACCCACCCTCCGAAGTTGAGTCAACACGTCAACTGCTTCTTACGTCCTCGTAAAATCTGCCGCTCAGAGTGTGTCCACTCCCATCAAAATCTCCTGTAGAATATTTGACCCTTCCTTGAACGTCCTGTGACTGAAGCGTGATCTGAACGGATAGCAGAAATCTGGCCCAAAAGTAGAATGCCTCGATTCCCCAATTTCCCCGTAAAAAATTGACACAAAAAAATGCCGACAAAGCTCTGGCACTTTTCACATCTCCGTGAAAAAAAAACTGACGCGAAAATTTCCGTCAATAGCAGTTGAAGTGTTAATAGGCACCCCCATCCCTCATGAAACTGTTGAGTGACACTCAATATAATTGATAGCCAGGCTCGGGGGTTGCATGGAGGTGAGCTTTGGATATTATACGTAATCCTGACTTTGTTGTGTTTGTTTAGAAAGGGCGGGAGGTTTTGCTTTCTTAGGTGGAATAGCGTCCTGCCAGTAGCGAGTAGCTGAGGGTATTCAATTTCATATACTTTTCCTTCTCAATAAACTTCTGATAAATGATTGTTTAGCTGTGATTGGTATTTGGAGATATTCGGACTGTTGGGTTCATTATTGAAATATTTAATTTTGAATTAAATCAAACTCATAGGGTGGTAAGTGACGGAGAAAATTTGGTGTCCTCCAGATCCCCGGACAGTTTTACTTTTTAATTTTCTGACTTGACACTTTGAATTTTTATCGTAGGTAGGTACTTACCTATATTGTAAGTCGATAAATAAAAGTGATGTCCTTTTTGCATAGTTTGAGGTAGTTCCAAGTTGAGTACACTTTGGTTATCAAAGGGTTAGTGAATCTAACATTAGAGATTGAGGTTTAATCTATGCAATTTAGTGCATTCTTTATTTGTAAAAAAAAAATGCCTATTCAGGTTTTGTGTAGCAATAAAAAATATTGAATGACGCCATAAAAATATATTTGCATACCCCAATGGAATAATTCTATCGAACTTAACAGTCAGGTGATGAAGACCATTAAATTTTATTTTGCTGACAGTTTTTCGCGTGTTTTTTGCTTCCGAGTAAAGCCTTGTATTTTTAAGCCCCTTTTTCAGTTATTGTCGTATTTTATGTAAACTTTAGCCAATTAGCTTTGGACGAAGACATGTTTGTGTGTAATGCAATAACAGGAAACTCGAACACAAATGCCGAACTACCTTCGTTAGGACTTTTGTAACGGAGTAGGCTACCTATTCTATCCCTCCCTTTTACCACTATGCCTCATTTTTTGGTGCTTCTTTTCCTTTCTCCCCCGTAACGTAGACTGCGGGGGTAAAAGGACTTTTCAGTCTCATCCTAGAAATATAAATGAGGTATATTCTATTCTATTCTATTTTATTCTATTCTATTCTATCCTATTCTATTCTATTCTATTCTATTCTATTCTACATAGAACACAAGTTGAGCTCTATAAGGTCAGAGGTGTGAAAAACCTCGACATGTCAAGGACTCTTTCTTTTTCCATCTAATGAGATGAGGTCATTGAGCTTTTTTTTTCCTTTGAGGTCCTTTTTGTTGCTTTCCATTTCTAATAATATCTTTTTACCTCGTCCTCACAGTAAACTGACTTCTACTTTCCCTCGTAATGAAAGTTACCTTAAGATTGAGAGATAGAATTGTGTGAGACTTTGTTAGTCCTTTTTTTTATTTAACAATTTGACTTGAAAGACGATTTTTGGCCTCATGGACGCTTGTTTTTTTTTATCCTTCAAGGACAACTAGTCTAAAAGGATGTGTCAAAATTCAAAATATTAATCGATATTGTCTTGATAAAAAATATTATTTTGGTCTGAATTTTGATTGATCAAAAGCTTCTTGATGGAGGAATCAATAACTTTGTGAAGTTTAATTCTGTGAAGTGAAGTTTCATTCACAATATTGTGAAGTTTCAATATCAAAAGCTTATTAAAATAAACAAGTCGGCATCTATGTGCTTACAAACCTCCTAACGCAGACATTTCTCATTTTACAGGCAAAGACGACAAAGCGTGGTCCATGTACATAGACAAGCAGAGGTCTTGGTTCATGCACGCCAGTATTCATGATCAGAGAACAGAGGGTGGCATATCCCAAGGCAGTACTGTAGGAGTTCTGCTGGATCTGGACAGACATCTGCTGAGGTTTTTCGTCAATGATGAGCCCCAGGTAAGAAAAAAGGAGTGGCCCTTGATTTGATTTTGATTTAATATGGTACATTTATTTTAACAAAAATTAAACTTTACAATAAAGCATCTCCTAAGCTAAGCCCTAACTTTAACTTGAATTATGCACGAACCGATGGATCTTTTTTCCAAGAGATTTTAAGAAAATGATGTTTTAGATGGAACTATAACAACGGAGATCATTATCATCCCAAACTTAAAAAAATCTGGTGTGAACATCACACGACTTTCCTCATCCTATTGAATGATACTTATTTTGGGTGTTCTTGTTCTTATAGCCAAACTTTTACAATATCTCTAACCGTTTAGTCGGTATAGCTGAAACACCGCCAAAAAGCTGTCAAAATACCGCCAACCGCAGCACCTACCTCAACCAAACGTTTTGAGTTGCATCCTTGTCACATTTGTAAACTCCATACCAAATTTCAAGTCTTTTCTCTAGCGCATACCGTTCCCGATATATTGTTAAATGACACCGAAAACCGCCAAAAAGCGGTAAAGGAGTTCGTGATAGATCGGTACGATTCGGATACGGACCCGAGCTTTGGCATCGCCCGGCTGGATGTGGCTCGAGATGAAATGCTTGGTAAGTATTAGCAGAAGTCTTATGGCCGGTTTTACCATTGATTGGTCTTCCGGCAGCGTAGGTTTTTCTACAAAATTGCGGAAAAAGCTTTAGATCTTGGTCTCTTATGGCTGGTCTTACCACTGAGAGTTGAGTATCAAGGGTTTTCTTTGACGTCCCCCTTTTGATTTACACTGGAAAGTATTTCTTAAACTCTGGACTGACTGAAAACTATCTGTGGTAAAATCGGGCAAGAACAAAGGTCCAGTAGGCGATGACCATGTGTTTCTAGTATTCGATGACAATTTTCTCAAAATCGGACAAACTGTTCGGAAGTTATGAAGAAATTAAGGATTTCTTAAAAATGGACTTTTGCGGGAATCCCGAAGGCCAGACTAGACCCAATTTAAGTCTTTTGAGATAAATGAACTTTTCAATCGCATCCGGGCAGCATAAACAAGGTAGATTTTCATTTCAATTTCATTATTTTCTGTAAATGTCATAAATAAGAAATAGATCCATTACGACCCTGATAAGAAGTAAACTATTTCATCCTATGAAGATGTATGTCCATTTTTACTTTCCTTATTGTTTATAACTTATATTAAACCTGACTAGGTATATCATTATTAATCAAATAATTCTCTTTCCCTTTTCAGTGGCGTGGTTCACAATGGACCCAGGCCGCTCAGCACCTGACCTCTTCTTCTCCCCGGAACACACCACCGTCACGTGTGATGGCTACGAGCATCGAGTGGCGCTCTCTGTGGTCGGATTCTCCAAGGGGGCGCACTACTGGGAGTTCGTGATAGATCGGTACGATTCGGATACGGACCCGAGCTTTGGCATCGCCCGGCTGGATGTGGCTCGAGATGAAATGCTTGGTGAGTATTACTAGAAGTCTTATGGCCGGTTTTATCACTGATTGGTCTTCCGGCAGCGTAGGTTTTTCTACAAAGTTGCGGAAAAAGCTTTGGATCTTGGTCTCTTATGGCTGGTCTTACCACTGAGAGTTGAGTATCAAGAGTTTTCTTTGACGTCCCCCTTTTGATTTACACAGGGAAGTATTTCTTAAACTCTGGATTGACTGAAAACTATCTGTGGTAAAATCGGGCAAGAACAAAGGTCCAGTAGGCGATGACTATGTGTTTCTAGTATTCGATGACAATTTTCTGAAAATCGGACAAACCGTTCGGAAGTTATGACGAAATTAAGAATTTCTTAAAAATGGACTTTTGAGGGAATCCCGAAGGCCAGACTAGACCCGATTTAACGAAGCCCTGTCTTTTGAGATAAATAATGAACTTTTCAATCGCATCCGGGCAGCATAAACAAGGCAGATTTTCATTTCAATTTCATTCTTTTCTGTAAATGTCATAAATAAGAAATAGATCCACCTCTCTCCCCTACTTGCCTATTCCTAATGACAAAAGCCTTCATCGGCCTTTTGTGTGAACTTCCAGACAGCCAGACTTTTAATTAAACTGTTTTGAATATCTCTCTCCCTAATAGCTCTTTGTCTCTGGTAATCCTTTTTCACTCTCTTTCCTCCATTCCTACTCCTCTGACTTCCTCTCCTCTTCATCTCTGCTTCTCTGCCACTTCATCAAGTTTGCTTTTCCACGAAACGATTGTATTGTGTTCAGTCGTTTCGGTTTATACCTTCTGTTTTATATTTACAGTGAAACATCGCGACTTGTTCGCGGTACTCGCGACTTGTTCGCGGTACTCGCGACTTGTTCGCGGTATTCCCGACTTGTTCGCGGTATTCGCGACTTGTTCGCGGTACTCGCGACTTGTTCGCGGTATTCCCGACTTGTTCGCGGTATTCGCGATTTGTTCGCCGGATTTTAATTTGACTATAAAGAGCGTGATTTTCAAACACATCAGCACACCTAACGCATTCCAAATGTCTCTCATTTACAGGGTCCGATCGCCTTTCACAATCTGTACGGAGTGTTCTATCCAGCCGTCAGTCTCAACCGTGGTGTCACAGTGACCCTACACACAGGTCTGGAAGTACCACCCGAGTATGTACTACAGCATATCACGTAGATATGAACGCTATCTACTTCTAGTCATTCAGCAAATCAGCAGAAACTGTAGATAATATATTGTAATTTTTTGTTTCTTCTTTTTTTTTAACTATCATGATGAGGTTTTACCTATCTGATTCATGTAATTACACTCTAGCAGAAGAAATACCCCGAAGACTGTATGAGACTACAGATCTGTATTGTACTTTTTCATTGTCAGTAAATAAGTGAAAAATAGGTATCCATAGAAAAATGTTCTGCATAAGGATAGTCATATTCAGAAAATCCTGTCAAATGAACTGATGGAAAATTTGTTAAATTTGAAAACGGAAACTATCCCGAACTTTTTGCACTCAAGTGTATGTCCTATGGCCTATACCACTTTCTTATACTATATATGTTTATATTTTATGAGTAAATAATCATGTACATTGTACTAATTACTAATATCATTTGGATAATGTAAATACATAACCAATTAACCACACATGATGGTTATGTAAATAGTCTGCTTTATGTACCTACATAGAACTTTACATACTTAATTTCCACAACCCCCACAAGTTCCTCCTAGAGATTAAGTTTTTCTTTGAAAACAACTGTTTTAGTTTTAACAAGTATAATATCTATGTATCTACGAAGTTCAAGTTTTCAGAGATCTTGTTAAGGCTTTTTTCAACTTTGCTTCAAGATCTTTGAAAATTGAAACCGTATTATTTATCAGAACAAGACTTTTTTTTCTTTTTTGTACAGTCTCTTTTTTTACTCCAAATATTTTGTACTATTTTTTCGTTTGTTTAAAAATTTCTACTTTGCTAAAACTGTGGTGTATGGGGTCATTGTAATGCCAGTAGTCAAGCATTCATCTGATTGGAAAGAGAAAAGTGATCTTAAAAGAAAGAAGGTGAAAGCTAAGGGAGTGTGTGTGTGAGAGAGAGAAAGAGAAAGAGAAAGAGAGAGAGAGAGAGAGAGAGAGAGAGAGAGAGAGAGAGAGAGAGAGAGAGAGAGAGAGAGAGGAGAGAGGGGTTTCACATTACAACCACGTATTTTTTACACATAAAAAAAGAAGATAAAATCCCAGTCATTAATACTCTTATATTTATATGAAACATAAAAATTACATTAAATTTATTATAAATTTATTATTTACAAAATATAATAAATTGATACAATGTATTTACTACTTTATACTATTATATACAAAGCTGGTCTTTTGTACTATTTATTTCTGTCCACGTAGGTACCTATTTAATACTTTAGTTCTGTAAAACCTTTACAAAGCCCTGTGGTTATCACTTAGGGTATCATATCACTACGCCTGCACGGCCGTGGTTCTGGGTTCAAATTCCCAACTGTCGATTTTTTTTTTTTAATCATTTGAAATGACCCTGTGCCTCCTTTTCTGTAAGCGAACGAAAAATTGTCCGACGCGATGATATTAATACGAACATTGTTGGGATGTACGAGAAAATCACGTGCTTTTTGGCTGACTACATAAGTACAAATATCTACATAGCGCCGTCATAAATCACAATGCAAAACGCAATACATTTTACAGAAGTCGAGAACAGTAATAAAGAAAAACGCCTGCATTTAAATATAAACCGAAATACATTTCATGGTTTTCCATTTTGTACCGCCTTTAGTATTTCTATTTGTCCGGGCGCAATATACACATTTGAAAAAGTATCACCGTGTACGATTTGTATGAACGCCTGGTAAATAATACGAGTAGTTATGCAATGTGCGAATCATTTTCGAATGAAAATACAAAATACTCTCCAGATTTTACGTACCTACCAACTGGAATTTCACCAAACATTTTGAAATAACTGTGTTACCTAGGGAAACACTACCTTTAGCGAAAGTAAAAGAATAAATGGTTCTCAGAAGCTAAGATTACCAACAATAAAGTAAAACATTAAAGCATTTTTATTATTTTTTTTTTTTTAAAGAGGTTTGACAGAGGGAACTGTAACTGCTATGGTCTTATCGTCCCAAAATCGAAGAGAGAAGGAAGACAGGATAGGAGAAAGCCAGCCGTTCCGATAACGAACATTATCCCATCAGGATAAAATCCGCCCCGGGCGGGAATCGAACCCGCGGCCTAGCGCTTACAAGGCAGACGCGCTACCAACTAGGCTAACTAGGCTGGCAAAAAAGCAATTTTAGGACGTGCTTTAGGGAGGTACATAACAGTAACATAATTGAATTTTACAAATCTATTCCTACCCCTCCCTACCTTTTTATTAAATTCCAGTTCAGTTAGTACCCGCAAGACACGTATAATTGTAGGTGTAACCTACCTCTACAATAGTTAGTTACCTACTGTCTTATAAAAATAGGTGGTAAAGTACCTATTTTTTATGTATTATTAATCGAGTAGGTAGCAGGTAGGTAAACATGTTTACATTAAACATAAGAACCTAGGTAGGTGCTTCAACAATTTCAGGTAGGTACATTGGGCTTTACTTTACTGGTCGTCAGGGTATTTTTTTTAATGGTGGGATTTATAGCAAAATTCCCACAAAAATCTCGTCCTCAACACGCTCCCCTGTGCCAGATCCGGCTGACTACATAAGTACAAATATCTACATAGCGCCGTCATAAATCACAATGCAAAACGCAATACATTTTACAGAAGTCGAGAACAGTAATAAAGAAAAACGCCTGCATTTAAATATAAACCGAAATACATTTCATGGTTTTCCATTTTGTACCGCCTTTAGTATTTCTATTTGTCCGGGCGCAATATACACATTTGAAAAAGTATCACCGTGTACGATTTGTATGAACGCCTGGTAAATAATACGAGTAGTTATGCAATGTGCGAATCATTTTCGAATGAAAATACAAAATACTCTCCAGATTTTACGTACCTACCAACTGGAATTTCACCAAACATTTTGAAATAACTGTGTTACCTAGGGAAACACTACCTTTAGCGAAAGTAAAAGAATAAATGGTTCTCAGAAGCTAAGATTACCAACAATAAAGTAAAACATTAAAGCATTTTTATTAGGTAATTCAGTAAACATAAAATTGTTAGGAGTTAAACAGCTCACTTCGTACATAAAACATGTGTAGGTTGACAGGGTGGCATTCGATAATAGATACCTACCTACCAAACAAAGATATTTAATTATAAGTAAGAGTATAAGAAGTGCTTTATTTAGACTGTCAGCTTAGAACAAGTTGTTCCATCATGCCAACTTACCAACAGTTTGTACCTATCTACAGATACCTACTTACCTACCCTGAACTCTATAAATTTTATTGACATCTTCTCTCTTACATACTTAATTTCCACAACCCCCACAAGTTCCTCCTAGAGATTAAGTTTTTCTTTGAAAACAACTGTTTTAGTTTTAACAAGTATAATATCTATGTATCTACGAAGTTCAAGTTTTCAGAGATCTTGTTAAGGCTTTTTTCAACTTTGCTTCAAGATCTTTGAAAATTGAAACCGTATTATTTATCAGAACAAGACTTTTTTTTCTTTTTTGTACAGTCTCTTTTTTTACTCCAAATATTTTGTACTATTTTTTCGTTTGTTTAAAAATTTCTACTTTGCTAAAACTGTGGTGTATGGGGTCATTGTAATGCCAGTAGTCAAGCATTCATCTGATTGGAAAGAGAAAAGTGATCTTAAAAGAAAGAAGGTGAAAGCTAAGGGAGTGTGTGTGGTTTGTTTAAAAATTTCTACTTTGCTAAAACTGTGGTGTATGGGGTCATTGTAATGCCAGTAGTCAAGCATTCATCTGATTGGAAAGAAAAAAGTGATCTTAGAAGAAAGAAGGAGAAAGCTAAGGGAGTGTGTGTGTGAAAGAGAGATAGAA